>NW_017259323.1:564289-569325 GCF_001594045.1 Atta colombica
ACATCTTTCACACACAACCATTTACTTGCAAATCTTCGATATTTATTCTCGTATTTCAAGCCTTCTGTATAGATGTTGCGAATTATCTAATCCATTAAATTGATGACGACAAAATTGACGAGCCGACGATTTTCGTAAACAAAGGTAATAGTCGGATGACAGGAGAACAGTGAGAGTTCGACAAGGGTTCCATGGATCCGTCGTTCGCACGCGCATCCTCGGTGTTCGGGTCTCAACGACAGCAACAATAATGGCGAGTTGGATGGTCGGCCGGAGTTTAGCCGCAAATTATCGCTGCGTTAGGGCGATAATGGAAATCCGATTGAAGCCATCCATTTGCAACGCGTTATGGTGGTTGTTTGGCATTTTAATTGGGAAATCGCAATTAACCCGACAGTATGATCGTTTACGTTCGCGATGCTGACCGATTGCCGAAATCTCTTCGCCCTAAAATGTCGCTCAGACTGTGGGACTGTAGATCGTTGTTTCTCACGATTGTGATCATTTACAACGAAATGTAATTGGAAAATTTTATCTTATCAAAATTAATTCATTCATATATAAATCTTTAATCGGATTTAATTTAATCGGATTCAATTTGAAGTCTGCTTATTTTTTAATCTATAATTTATTAATAATAATATGTAGAATACCTGAGATTTAACTTAGAAATTTTAAACTTAGTATTTGTAAATCTTAATTTTAAACAATGAGATTATTTTTAAACAAATATAGTCAAAGAAGTTAGTTTCTATTATTTTGACTGACTTCACTCTTTAATATAAGGAATGGATAATAGTATTATTATAATAGTATTATATTCGCCGTAAAGAATTTTCGTCAAAGTTCTTATCTCGCTTAATATTAAGTCGCTGATATCGACGAACACTTTTAACGGTCGAACTTCGATTCCTTTTTACGGCGGAGACACGGCTTTCTCTTGTCGACGTTGAGAGTGGCGTCTCCTTGACGGACGTTTTAATTGGAAAATTGTAATTGGCTCTGTCTACTTCCATGGGATCCGCCGCCACAGTCTTTGGGAGTCCGAGGATTTCCCGGAACATCGACATCCTTAGAGACCACTGATTCTTTCACATTTGTATCCCCGCCTGTCCTTTCCCGTTCGAATTGCTTTTTCATCTTTTTTTCTCATTATCTCACACTTGTCTTATTTATATATGTGTACATATTTAATAATACTACATTTTAATCAAGCATTCCTTGCTATATTTTGCATAGCAGTTTTTATTGTATTTTTATTATTTAAAAATAAAACTATAATAATTTTAAATAGGAATCCGTTTTTCAACTACAAAATTACTCTCCGTTCAATTTATAAATGAAAGTAAAATGAAAGTACAATTAAAACTAGAGAAAGATAAAAATTCAAAGAACTATTCCTTTAACTCGGTTACTATGTATATGTCAAGCATTCGATTCGCTAGTTAACATTGTATAAATAATAAAATCTCTTCTCTTGTTCTCGTATCTCTCCCCAATCTCTCGAATCCAGTGCTTCTTCTGAAATGTGCATTTTTCCTATAATCGAGTCACTTCCTCGAGCCGAGAACGGAATCCTTTTTATAGAATACGCCCAGTACATCGTTCCAACTTTTAATTGGCGAATGGTAATTGGACACGCGGAAATAGCTGGGTATAGTAGGATCCTTTGACTTCGACTCGTGTTCCGTCAACCAGAAGAAAAAAAAGAAAAAAGAAGAATCGACGAGAAAAAGAGGGGTCCAAATAGTTTATCGCACGTTAAGATTAAGTAGCACGCGAAGAAAATAGCGGCGCAAAGTCGAAGATAAAGCTCAAGTCGGTCTGGAACGCAGTCGTAATTCCATCCTAATTGCAATTTAAATGACTAGCACAATGAATAGCGCCATTTCCTTGATGCAGAATCGCCAGAAATAATCATTGCGTCACAAATAATTGGAAAAAAACACTCACAAGAATTAGACATTGTAGCACAGTGAGGCATTTTATTACTCAATTTGAACGAAAAAATTGTCTACAAAAATATATCTATAATTTACGTCCTTCGTTTTTCAGTATTTATATAAAAGAACTTATATTATATAAAAGAGTTTTATAAAAGAAATATAATAAGTATAATCTGAGATTTTTTATACTTTTTATGCAAACTTTGAATAAAATACATAAAATGATTTTTTTTTACAATAAATGACTGTGGCGTATATAACAGGATTACGTGCGTTTCCGCAAAACTTCACACGCGAATCTCACATGCGAGTCAACAATTGCGACAGTCGAGACGCGAATTACGAGAACGATAACGCGATTTCTCGGTGTCGACGCGAAAGATAATTCGCTCGAAACGATTCTCTATCTCCCGACGGAGGGCGCGAGAACCCGGCGCCTTCGGCGCCTTAATTGGAAAATGCTAATTAGCATCCAACCCCGACGCGATATTCCCTTTCGAGCGAGTTCGCTTTCTAATTCTCTCTTCCCATCTCTCCCTCCATCCCTTCTGCGCCTTTCCACCTTTCGCCCTCATCTCTGACGCGCCCTTTACTCTTCCCGCGTTCGCTCTCCTCCATTTTGGGGAACGAAATTGAACCTCGCGGGCGGAAATTTTAGTTTGTCTACCATTGTAGAATGGACGAATGGACGTACGGTGACATCGCAAGCGGGATCGATATCACAAAAATTCATGTAACACGATTGTTCACAAGATTTGAAAAAAAAAAAGAAATGACGAATCCGATTCTAAAATAACAAGCATACTCTCGGATTAAGTTTTTTAATTGTAATTTTATAATTACGCTTTCTCGTATTTAAAAAGTTTCTTGATAGATTTTTGCCATATTTCTTTCTTACTTCCTCTGAAAGTATCTTAATGCCTTCTTACAGCAGCCTATTATAGACTTAATCTACTTTAAAACATAATTCTATCGCAGATTTAAACTTTTAGTATATCTTAAAGTCTAAGACTGTCAATCATTGTCATTATAACTTTAAAAAAATTTGGAAGAATGACAAAAGTAAATCATGTGAACCAGTTTGACGAAGATGAAAGAAACAAAAAATCTTAGGATATAAGATTGAAATGTCAATAGAATTTAGCAGATTTATGTGCACTTCAACAAAAGTCATTGACTCGATTGACATTTTTACTTAAATAATTTTTACTTAAATAATATTCAAGCAGAATTTTTTAATTAATAATCACGTTTAAAAATTTTTTAATTTCCTTCCTTTCTTTTGCTCTTTTTATAAGTATATATATATATGTATATATATGTATATGAATATGTGTGAAAACAATTTATTTTATATGAAATAAATAAATTAAATATATAATTATAAAATTAATTATGCATATCTATTTAAGATAATGTACATAATATACTTTTCTCACTGAACAAAGATAGAGATAGATTGTAACAGTAACAAATTTATTACTCCCTGACCCTGTGATATTTTTATAAGCAATATATATTTAATTTTATATACGTCATGTTTTACAACACGCTTGTATATTTTCATCCACATCATAGGATCTTTATCTAATCTATATATTAATAAAAAAAATATGTTTGTTTAATTAAAAAAAAATAAATATAAAAAAATATTTATATAATATTTATATAATATTAATTAACAAAGTTTATGCAATTATTAAGTTTTCGTTTCTTAAATTTTTAATTTTTCAAAGAAAAATGCTCGAGATGAAAAAATTTGTATTTAATTTAGTAACTAATTAGACTTGCTGCAAACATCAACACCGTATATTTTATATATAATATTTTATACGTTCAAGCTCCTCGAAAGTGGTGTGCGGATATTATTTCTTTGAGTCATAATAGAAAAATGGTAGTTGCCGGAAAGACTAAGGAAATTATGCAATTTAACAAGGCATTCGCGCAAGTAATTCGAGTTAAGTCGAGCGCCGTGGCGATTAAACGGCTCGAAAGGGAAATTGAACTTAACCTTCTTAGAATTTAACTCTCAATTTTTGTTGCCGGCTCAAGTTTCCGGATGCTTCTCCATTATTTTACGATTACAATAAAATTATCCATGTGATTTATATACGCGGCAAGACATTTCGCGCCGATATTCATTCAAACGACAGTGCAAATAAAAGCAAATAGGTCGACCACGCCTGAAATTACTCCATTTTCATGACGGTACACTGCACTTCGAGGGATATCATTATCCAGCGGCAGGCATCGAGGATGTTAATCGGAGCATTCGTGCATTACGATGATTGCGCAGGTTAATACAAAGTAGTGCATAATAGTGCCGCTTCAATGCCTGGAATTATATTCCAATCCTGATTAATCACATTAATTATATGAAGCATTGAAACTTATGTAATGAAAAGTGAAATTTTCAAATTTTCAAAGAGATATCAAAAATTTTACATAAATGTAATTTTACTACAAAATGTGTACCGTATTGATAGATTTATTTAATATTTTATATAAATATATGTATATTGTAACTTTTACCATATTGTAACTTTATAATTTTACATTATAGCAATTTTATGTCAAAATAGAATTCTGATGTATTTTTATGATATGAAATATAATGGGACTGAAATCAATTTTAATAAGTTTTAATTTATGTCTGTCGATCAAAATGTTCATACTTATAATTAAATGATATGCTAGTAGATCAATCATTAAAATTAAAATCAAATTATCTCGATAGAAAAGAAATATGGACATGACAGAAGATTTCGAAAAGCAATCAAATTAGCTTATAAGCTTCTAAAACTTTAAAGAAAGAAATATGATAATATTTTATATTATAAATATAATTTATTCTCTACGCACAGTTGTAATTCATGTAAACAGATTTAAGAATAAAAATATTAATTTCCCCTCTTTTCTCCGTTTCTCATAAGTATCATTCATATTTATATAAAAGCTGTTTTTACAAGCGTAGTTATTTAAAAAGATTTCATTAAAAAAATGGTGCTTGTATATTATTTAAAAATAATATTTAGATGATTTCTCTCTCTCTCTCTCTCTCTCTCTCTCTCTCTCTCTCTCTCTCTCTCT
>NW_017259323.1:569425-579874 GCF_001594045.1 Atta colombica
TATATAAAAATATTTCAAAGGCACTGGGATCTTCGAAATGCTGCCAACTAAAAATTGGCACTTGCATTGGATTTTATAAACGCTGTGCGATTCAGCGTCGCGGTCAGTTCGCATGTTTCGCGCGATGTTTCGCAACGACGGTGACTATTATAACGCGCGTATTACAAGAAGTCTCGCGATTACGTCATGCTGTAACCCAAGACAAATGAAACACGTCGGTTGCATGTGGTACAATGCGCCGAAAGCTGTCGTCATCGCGCGCGCACTTAAGGTAAGAGAGCGGCTTTTATACGCGCTGAACATAAGACACTAAAATAAGTATCTCCTGTGTACTTTATAACAGGATACATACATTTATTATCGTAAAGACATGCGTGTTAAATTCATTTCGATTCGCACGCATCGTATACGATTTTACGTTATATTGTGCGATGACATCTGTTTTCGACAATAACTGACAAAAGCTAAATTTTTATAAGAAAGTTTTAAAGCCTTTAAGGAGCCATAGATTGTATTCTAAATGTACAATATCAATGTTATTTCAGCGTAAATTAACAGCAGTCAAGTATTAAATAATATCTTTCTTTTTTAAGAAGAATAAAACGACAAATTATTACAAAAAATATTAATTAATAAAAAATTAATTAATAAAAATGTTAATTAATTTAAATAAATATATAACACAATCATAAATATAGAAATCTTATTGCTATGAAAATAAGAGCGATACTAGCAACGGTTACTCAATCGCAAGACAGTGACTAAAATGATTAAGCACATGCAAATTTATGCATGCGAAAGCCAATCCCCATAATCGCCTTAAGAACGCACGGAATTAATGCCATCCATTGACTCGTGCGTAATGTATTTTTTGTTACAGGCAACTGGTTCTTTCTTCACCGATCACGGTCGTGCTCGAGTGCACCGCGATCACCTCGATGTCACCTCGTGTCCTCTCTAGGAATCTTTATTACGTAATGAATTGCGAAATATCGTACGGTATAAGTAACGGTGTGAAATTTATGCCTGACAAATGTGTTATATACGAATCCAGTTGATAATAAGAAGTAAATGAAACCGTCCATTTATTATCCATTCTAAATGCCTCGCAAAGACTAGCAATTTATGCATAGTTTAAGAAAAATACATTCCTTTTCAAGCAATATTCTTCTCTTTCCATAAAAACTAAAATAAAACAAAATTCTATTTAATTTAATGATATAAGACATTCCTTTTCGCAAGTTTAAAAATTAGATGAAATTAAATTATGTTTTATTTGAATAATTTATGTCTTGCATTAACTATTAGATAATAATTCTTAAAATTCATTAAAGTTGTTAAAAGGTTAAAGTTGCCGCTTAAAATAGATGTTAGTTCATATAGCCCGTCTATATAGAGCTATCCCGAAAAAAGATCCATAGGAATAATAGAATTTTGCTTGCCGTGTAACTCATAATCGATTTTTCCTCGGTGAATTTAATTAGGAGCTTAATTAGCACGCTGTTTTACATTGGAGATTAAAGGACCTTGACGAATTAAGCTTCAAAAATGCAGATGAGTAGCGGAACTCCATTTCCCTATTAATCCGAAGTAAACTTTAACGCGAGAACATCTAAATTTGCGATTCAATTAACATTAATTAATATTTAATTTAAAAATCAGAAGTTTATCATACGATGCATAAAAACATGCGAAATAGATTTCCTCAAAGGAATATCAATATTTTCAGCTCTGCTTTTCAGAAGATCAGGATTTCATTGTTATATTGTATCTACGAAAGCACATTGTTATACTCAGAGTATCATAGTCGATTTACCAAATCTCTCGCGAAAGATGACCACGTTGCTTTTGCTACATTGAGTTCGACCGAATGTGGTCAAGACATCGTGCGTAACCATGCTGAGAATCTCAGCCATCTTGCCAGTACGTGACAGCGCTTTGGAAGCACCTTATAGAGGTATATGTAGTTGGAAGCCCAGGCGGTACGTGTAAGCGAATATATACATATGCAGAAGCGGTTGTGACGCCAATGTACACACTCTCAGTACATACTCTCTACTTGCGCTATCCTGTCTTTCTCATTGATTACGCTCGAGTATTTCAGGGCTTAACAGATGAGACAAGAGAAGATTTGTGAGACGACGATACGAGGAAAACCGTCATTCGGTAGGAAAATCAGAAGAAAGATAAAGAAAGGAGAAGAAAATGATTTATTCTGTTCTCAGCATCACCTCGAAAAAAAAGAAATATATCGAAATTTTAAGTTAAATGCACATACATATTAAGTGGCATTTTGTTTGTAGGTTAAGAGTTAAGACGTTATACATTAATAAACATTTTGTTTATTAGTGAAGAGTTAAGATGTTAAGAAATATATTACATATATTTTTTTCAAGATATATATACTGTCTCTTATAGATTCAAACGTATTTCTATAAAGAGTTTCTATACGTAGCAAAGTTTAAAAAAAAATGGAGAACAAAAATGTTATTTATTTTTATTTTCTATTGAATTTTTTAAACATGATAAAAATCATAATAGCGATCAATATCAGTTTAGTTTAATTTAAGCTTTGACGAGAAACGTATATTATGTATAATAAATAATTGTATATAATATTGTACTAACTGTGTTTACAATCATGGGCAAAGAACTTTATTTTAATCTACGTACAATTACTCTCGTCTAGCGCAGCTCAACAAATAGATACTCCGATAAAGTATAAGGAGTGCAAATGTAAAGGAGAGAGAGTCAAAGTGACGGATAGGGGGAATGGGGAACGAGAGAGAAGTACCTATATGCACAGACTCGCATAATCCTGCCAGTTCACGTACAGGGTGTTCGTGATTATCCGACATCCTGAGCAAGCAATTTCTCATGGTCACTCGAGAACCCGTTGGTAATCTCCCGGCCACTCGGCGCGCTAACGTACGGTGCCGCGACAAAGGGATTCTCCAAATTTCTCTCCTCCAACAAGGAGCCGAGTCTGTCTTGCGGTATCAGCGCCGACACGTCGACATTGATGAACAGCGAAATTCGATCCTGACCGAAATCTACATTTAGGCAAGGTCGTCTTTGTAGCAACGCCATTCGAAAGGCGCCGAAAATATTCAATGTCCTCTTTATATATTAATTCACGAAAATAAAAGTATGCAAGAATAGAATCAAATAAATTCAAATATTACTTCATTTATTGATTGATTTATTTGCTAAATTTTCTAAAGCAACTAAGCTTGTAAAAATATTATTTGAGACAATATACATATACAAGATACTATAAAAATCGCTAAAAATTAAAATGAGTATTGTTACTAGCTTGGTAATAATAATAATAATAATAATTACATTTATCAAACAAATTTTTAATAAAGCTGAAAGCTTTTTAATTTTAGACGTAGATATACTAATTTAAATTAAACAAAAGAAAATAGATTAACACGAAAATTTCTTTAAAATTTGTTTATTTACATTGTAAAAAATAAAATGTTAATTGTAACTTAAAAACATCTTTAAATTAAAATTAACATTTTATTTTTTACAGTGTATGTTTATCCTTGTTAGATATGAAAAAGAAAGAATATGAAAAAGTAAAGCAGTGAATGATAGAAAACAAAGACACAAACGTCAAGAGGCTCTGAAATATTTATTGATGACAGAAATCTATTATTTGTATATTAAACACGAATATTCCATTATCAACTTTTGGATAAGTTTAAGCGATCTGTATATAAATTGAGAAGGAAACTACTCTCTTTAGAAAACTTTAGAAATAAAAATATTTTATATTATTAAAATTATTTTAATTTTTAATTGTGTCAATATGTGAATAAGATCGACATGTATAACTAACTTTAATGATAGTATAACAAAGATAATAAATGTATTTCTTTACGAGTATAAATAAAGCTAAAATAAATGAAAATGTTAAAAAAAAATTCTTTTAGAAGTAAAAAAAGAGAAAATTTATTTAATCATCATAAAGAATAATAATTAAAATAATAATTAAATTGTAATATGAGTATTGTGAAGTTCTTATCTTGCTCCAAGAACTATAATAATGGATGCTTCCGATCGTAAAATGGGTAATCTACATAATTGAATGGATTTAACGCTCCGCGAAAGAAATTACGCCGACCACAATAGATAATGATTGAGAAGGATAGCGCATAAGTATACGTTAATTATATTCATTAAAACCGCCACACGATATGACATCGAGGCGTCGCGTGCTGTGCTCTCCGCGAAAAATGAAGTAACGAGATTACTCTTTCGCCGAAGTGAGCGGACGAGTGAGCTTCTTTTTCATCGCGGCCTTAAGTCAACAGCATTAATTAAATTTCCAGTCAAAATTAAATTTACATAATTCCCCGATTGAATTTCGATCCGAGCTTGGGCGCAATGGAGAATTGCGCGGCAAACAAAAATAGAAGAATTAATTAAAAATGCTATTTTATGAAAAAATAAAAATTGCCTGCATCTCTCCCTCCCTCCCTCTCTCTCTCTCTCTCTCTCTCTCTCTCTCTCTCTCTCTCTCTCTTTTTGTTACACGATTCGTTTGGCATAGCTTTCTTCTAGTATATGACGTACATCTCATGGATTAAGTATATGCGATGTGATTGTAGCAAGATCGGTAGGTAGTCCCGGCGTTTTCTCGGGGTCATCCTATACAAGGGGCCTAGAGTAGCCGTTGATGTAGAAGGGATAGGAGGGAATGGACGAGAGGAGGGAGATTTTGTCGTGGTCGGGCCTTTAGGATCGAGTCCCACGCGTTCCCAGACATTCCAGCTAGTAATTGCAGGCTGCCGCCTCCTATCTTGTCGATGTTGGCTCGCTTCTGAGCCAAGTCCGTGGTCTCTCCTTCGCTCTTCCGAGGTAGATCTCTCCTTCCTTTCCATCCTCCATCTTCGTTCCTCTTTCTTTCCCGCCCAGATCTTTCTTTTTCTCGTAACACATCTGCCCTCTGCTCTTCGCCATTGCCCTTTCCCTCGCACACGATTCTTTGCATCGTGATGCTGCTGTTGCCGCTGCTAATGCCGATGTTGCTGCTGCTGCCGTTGCTCTTCCTTCACCAGCACCACCTCCACCTTCTAGCTCTTTCTCTCGCTCATTGCTATGGTCGCTCGTTAGTACCGGGAAAAGCAAGTCGAGTACCACGGGTATCCCGATGCTAAGAGAGCATCGGCCAGAAATCGCTCGTAGAGCATGCATCAAAGGACGAGTACGCAATGGGAATAGGCACGAAAGATACCGTGACGACGACACGACGACGACGATGGCTCACGGACACGAATAAACGGCGCGGTAGGTAGTCGTTGATGGCCGAGAGTTACCGAGTAAGTCGCGTTAACCGGCAAAGAGTAAATATCAATCTCGTAGAGAGATGCCGATAAACGAGAAGGTTGCGTTGTAGAAGACCTGAACAGTTACAAATTATCGCGATTAGCGCTGCGGTAGGTTGAACTTAGTCAAGAAAACAAAAATCGGAGCGGGTAGTTTGTTAACTAAACGTGCGATAAAGATACACATTAGAAATATTTGCGTAATATAGTCATACAGTAAATAAAATGGACTGAAGTACTGCGGCGTTTTAAATAGATGAGAGGTCTTATTATCAGAAGACGTACGTTTATTAAAATTGATAAATCGAAAATAATCTTGAAAGAAATACATATTAATTTTCTCTTAAGATGTTTTATTCTTGTATTTAATTTGATCAATTTCTTGATGGTTTGACGACAATTTGTTTGAAAACATACGCTGAAAAACATGCTTCAATCCAGCTGTAAAATGGTAATCGTTGACACATGAAATATATATTAGCGGCTGCTTGTTTCGAGTAATGCATACAACGCCGTTATGAGAACGGTCTAGCTTGGATCAGTTCCAAACGTGCTTATCATTTGATTAACCGTCTTAGTCTCTCGCCATTTGTGTCAAGGAAGGAAGAGACAGAGAATCACCGGATCAGCCGTGTTGGACATGTATTTATGTCTCTTAATCTACGATATGGTTATGTCATTTCTTTATGATACTCTCCACTATAGGCTCTTGAAGAAATGGAATTATTATTTGAATTATTGAGTATTATAGCTGATTCGGAAGCATTACACAACTTTTCACATAATAAAAATCGTATAGCGCACTCGATCAATCTGTATGAAGTGCTACTATTATTTGAACTGCTAATCATATCGTATGAGTATCAATTTGACTTTATCATGATGGCTGAATTTATATTATATATATATACGAAGCTGATCACTAGACTAAATAGATAACAATGAGTAACTCGTAAAGTTTCATGTTACATGCAAATTAAATTTTCAACCTCATGCAAAATGCTATAAATACTCCAATAGAATAATAGAAGGTTCATTCCAATTATTATCAATTAATCAATATATATTTTACATCGATCAGATTAGATAATTTTGTTTAATATTTAATACAAATCTGTGATCGATTGAAAGATTCTTAATTTGTCCAATTTTATAATGGCGAGTGTTTTATTTCCCATTGAAAATGGCGACTTAGATCGTTAATATTGGTAAAATCTATTCGAGAGCCAAAGTATACTCAAAGACGATTTCCACGTTCTGACCGCACTCGCAACCCTGCTCTTCAACTTCCCACCGATCACGTAGCTCTCTTCGATTCTTCTTCGTACTGTCGCTTCGTCACCCTCTCCACGACGAAATGCTGCGCCACTCTTCTACTGGCTGCGCTCCAGCATGCCTCGGGTTTTAAGAAGAACGCGGTCACTTCTGTAACCGCATCAGGGTCACCAGCTTTCGCGTGGGAACGATTGAAAACTGTCGATTTTTGTGCATTTGCCTCGAGAGTAAATGGCATTCGCATGAAAATCATGAGATTAAATATATAGAGAGATAAAAACAAACTAAAAATATATACATTGCCCGAAACATTATGTAAAAGGATTCGCAAACTTTGCGTTATAACAACTAAATATAAGATATATTAGGACAGTATTAAATATACCTTTGTATATTTTAAATTAAACGGAAATGAGAAATTTAATTGACATTTGCTACAAGTTTCATTGACAACAAAAAGACACATTTTACGCAAGGCGCGACATAAAAAAAAAAGATAAAAAGCTACTCCTCTATTTTTATTAATTCGGAACTTTCGCGCAACGAATTGAATTAATGCCCGATTCGAAAGTTTTCCCGAGCGTTCAGAGTTTGTATCCCTTGTAGCTTGCGGCTACTCGTGAGCAACAACCGCGAAATGTTAAACCGTTTCGAAATGGGAATTTCAATCTCTACAACCACCGAACCCAGAATTCTTCATAAAGTATAAGATGCTTATTAAAAATTGTTTCTTCTATCCATAGAATGTAAAATGCAGCTCCTAATATAAATGAGCTTTTTTATTTCCATATTATAAAAAAGTTAACTATCCTATTGTTTATATATTTAATTTTTTATAAATTCATTGACGAATCAAATATCCAAAGTTTATGTTACATTTATAAAAACAAAATATTCATTAATATGATAGAGAGTGCTAAGGATCGGTCAAAGTTAGATATTTCGAATGATATAATATTTTTGATTTATGAATTTATCTCAGATGTGATTGTGCGCCGAAACGTTTGGACATTTTAAACACAATCACTCTGAGATGCTAATAATCGCGAGTATATAATTCATACATTCGCGTATATATAATCCTCTCTATTTCAATTAATGAACTTTTATTGCGAAAAATATTACGTCATCCAGGATTTAAATATTACGTCATCCTAGGACCTCTCGACTTTCTCAGGTTCGAATCCTGATTGAGGTAATATTTTTCGCAATAAAAGTTCATTGATTAAAATAGGGAGGATTATATACAATATATACGAATGTCCGAATGTTTCGACTCGCGATTATCATCTCAGATTGATCGTGTTTAAAATATCCGAACGTTTTAGCGCATAGTCACATATGAGATAAATTAAATTCATGAATCAAGCATATTATTGGGTTGTCCGGAAAGTTCGTACCGATGTTGATTGAAGGAAAATTGAAACGCAGAAGATTTAAATTTTAGTATATACATTTATTAAATTATATAGGTTAGTCGGCACGAACTTTCCGGACAATCCAATATATTATTCAAAATATCCAACTTTGATCGATCCTTGGCGCTCTCTACCACATTTATGTTGTGCATTAACTCGGTCGGATTTTATTTCAAAATATTCATTGTTTCAAAATTAATTGCTGATGTAATTATAATTTTAAAAATTAAATAATAAATAAAGACAGTTGAAAAAACGTCAAATAAAAAAATAAAAAACAAAAAATATATGCAAATAACATATAACATCATATAACATATAATTTATATAAAATCTTCGGTATATGAAAATAATCTGAATTAATATCCCAATAATAAATAAAAAAATTAGTCATCGGTACGTACATTAGATAGCAGAAAACTTTTCATAAAACACGTTAATGAATTCGAAATAAAATAAATAGCATTTTTTTAAATCTGTTTCATGTCATATTACGATAAATGATTTGTATAATACTACTATTAATATTATATTTGAGATAAAATATTCAATATTATTCGGTTTAGGGCTGACAGAATAATATCTCGCAAAAGCAGGAATGTATTCTCGTAGTTTCGTACGACGTTGCATGCGACATCGCGATTAAAGCCATCGTCGTCAGTCGTTATTACAAACATTAGCGCGTAATTGACGCTGAAAATGTTTTGGGTCTAATTGCTATCGTGCGGACGACGAGTTCCATCGCGAATCCTGGAAATGCATTCATATCCTCCATGCCCTATGCAACTGCTAGGCGAAGTGAATGAACGAATGAATGTTTTACATGGCAAAAAAAACAAATATTTGCGCAGCACGATTTTCGTATATTTCGCGGATTTCGTTGTTGATAATTAAGAAACAATAAAACGGTATTAAATGTCGCGTTCTCTGTCGTTGTTCTATTTAAAGAATTGCAAGAGTGCTACGGATAATTTCTGAGGACAGCTATTATATGAAAACAATTTCTACTTTTATATGACTTAATTCAATTGTAAGTTATATTGAGAAATTCTTCAAGAAGTTAATTTCTTCTTATAAAACAGAAAGTGGAAGTAAAAATAATACTTAATTACTTCCAAAATAAATAATCCAAATTTATTTGCGCCGATCGAGGAAAATATTTCCGAAGAAATACAGTCGATGGCATGAGTTATCCATTCAATAAATCTCGCTAAGGATGTAGTCCTTTTCCCAAGGGATGCGATAGTACATACAAAAGTCTGAAAAGAAGGACGAAGACCAACAGCACTAGGAGCCGGATTGCCCCAGGATCGAATTCGTCAAACCGTAGACTCGATAAATCTCGACTATCGAGAAGTCCAGACCCGCGGTGGACCCCTACGGACCAGTACGAGGCTGACTTGTCGTCACCGACGTCGCCGACTACAGTGGACTTATAAATCCCAACGTTTAATGCGAACGAAGGCAACGCTCGCTCGAGATAATCCCATGGGACTTACTTTTTTTTTTTTACATAATCTCTCGTGCGTTGAGACATTTATTACAGGTGAGGGTCGCGAGATTCGATATGGCCTTTGAAAACTCCGCCGATATGTCTTAACAGTAAAACGTAAATAACCCTTATATATATAATACATATATATAAAACATGCACAATGCCACGTGGCAAGCTATGACGTCATTGGCATGGAGGGCGGAATGTAGTCGACTGCAACTCTACATCCTGAGAACAGGGGTGATTAAAGAGGGACGTACATTTGATGTGATGCGAATCATGGATTAATCGAAATAATAATAACTGTTCTAATATCTTTTTGATAACTGAATTTCAGTTTGAAATTATTCACACAAAACAATATTGAAAAAAAAAACAATTAAAAACAGCATTATTTATAAAATATGAAATATAATAAATTTGTAACAAATTATTATTTTTTAATTTTAGTTTTAAACTTTAGTTTCATAATATAGTGTTGTTTTTTCCGCATATATAAATTGTATATTTAACTTGTAAAAAAATACACTGCATTAATCATTTTATTTTTCCAGAATTAATGAACTATGTTCTGTTTTTATGTAAGTATATTTAAAAATGAAAAAAATGTACTATTCAATATAAAAAAAACATATACTTTTATGAATTTAAAGTAAACACAATATTACAAATAATTATTGTATAATCAAATATGTAACCTAAATTAATTACATAATAAATATAAATAATTATTTATTATACACTTCTTTAAAGGAAATAAAAAAAGAAGAACGGAGAAGTGATAAAAGTTCTTAACTAATTTAAGATAATTCCTGCTGTTTGAAATACATGTTAAAGTTATCTGCCTCTTAAATATATCGCTATACACATAGTCACATTGAGAATGAAAGGATCGACACTTTTCCCGAAAAAAAAAAAAAAA
>NW_017259323.1:579974-585801 GCF_001594045.1 Atta colombica
CGATCCACTTCACCCCGAGCGGTCGCATATCGTTTTTCTTCGAAAGCCAAAGTGAAACCTAATCGAATAGTGATCGTCATTCTTGAACAACGACGCGCCACCATCCAGAACACACGTTCGCCGTCTAGCGAACTCTGCCACCACGTCCCTTTTCACCCTGACCACGGTAGCACCCCTCGTCGCCCCGGCGCCTTCGGGCTGTCACCCCCCTCCCCGGGGGGTACTCCGAATATCGATTCGTCGGACATTACCGTGTAGCCGCCGTTGGAAAACGTTATCGACGAAGTGTCCGCCCGTTCCCTCTCTTTCTCTTCCTCTCTTCCCTCCCTCCCCCTCTCCCTCTCTCTCTCACTCTCTCTCTCTCTCTCTGTCTCTCTCTCACTCTCTCTCTCTGTCTCCTCCCCCCTCCCTCCCTCCCTCTCCCTCTCTCCCCCTCCCCCCCCTCTCTCTCTCTCTCTCTCTCTCTCTCTCTCTCTCTCTCTCTCTCTCTCAATAACGTCAAAATCCGATGAAGCCGCCATCGAGCGCATCGGCCGTTTCGAGTGCAGTGGCTATAATACAGTTATGAATTTACAACCATGCGTATCTGTATATGTGGGCGAGTGGTAGAGATATCAGTGGAAGGGAGGATGCAACGGCGTTCATTCGTGGCGCGAGTAATATTCGGCGTTACAACGCCAGAGTGAGTTTCTGTAATGCTATTGATTCGCCTGGGAATCGTCGGTAACATCGCGATGTGTTCGGCCAATGAGAGACGCTGAATTCACGTGACAACATGTAACGATATTGTTTTTCAAGAGGAGCCGTCTCTTCTCTCTTTAACATCTTGCCTGAAAATGCGGTAGAATTCGACGAGACGTCGAGTTGGTTCATTTCGTTTGCGCTCCAACATGCCTTTCAAGTTCGGGAATATATATGAAATGTAAATACAGTGTCCCAAGGCTTTCGTCTACCATCTCTCTCTTTTTTTATGGAATAAAATCGATTCTTTTGAGGAAAAACTTATGATTGTTAATCGATTAATAATTAATAAATCGATTAATAATAAGAAATATTTCAGTTTAATTTGTAAAAAAAATATATACAGCAAAATTTTTAATTTATTGTAAATAATTTTCATCAAGTTTCTATATATTTAAAGTTTAAAAAAATAAATAAAATAAAATTGAACAATTAAATTAAATAACAAATTAAAAACTTCAAAATATAAAAAAATTGTAAAATATGAAAAATATGTTTTATAAAAAATTTTAATCACTTAAAATTGAAAGTATTCATAAATGAATACTTTCTAAAGTGATATTAAATAATAAGGAAACGTCTTAAGAGCTTACTTCAAATATCTTTTTAAAATAAATTTCATAAGAAATACTTCTAAACAAAATCTTCAAGATATATTTACCAATACATTACTACTTTGGCTATATATGTATAAAATATTATATATTCGTGTATATATGGGATTTAATATAAGCTTCGATAATAAACAGTGTCTTTCGCGTAATAAAAAATTCTATATAATTCGATAGATATCAGTTTTTCGCCAATCCTTTATTCAAAGTTGAGGTTGAATTTTGCACCTCAACAACGAAATTAATTTTCCCTCCGATTCGCCATGAACACATCCCAGTAGCATAATCACGGACTTCATTGGCCACCGCTATCGGATTGACATTTAGCAGAGCAAACAATTATGCTTGTCCATCCGCCCGCGCTCTCTACCATCACCCCTGCGATAAACTCGGATTCATCCCCCGCGCGTGAACGCTAATTTATAAACATTCCCTCTCTAACGTGAATTTACGCGCTCGTAAAAGGGCATCGATGTATTTTGTGTCGGTCTATTTCACACTAAAATGTGTCGGGATGTGCATTGTACTATATTTTACTCTGGAACATAAAAGAAAATTTCGAAAGAAAAGCCAAGACATGAGTGTTGTGTAGTGGTACATTATATTAATCAAAGTTAGAATTAAATCTTTTAAATAAATTTGTATATTGAAAAATCTTAGATAATAATCTAATTCTTCAATGTTAATTCAATAAAAAAATCTATTTACATTTTCTATTTACATGTGTAAATATCGTAAAAAATATTATTTATTTTATTATTATGCATTTCTACACTATCATTTAATTCTACCATAATATATTAATTTCTTTATATCACAAATTATATTTCAATTGAAGGTGATAAGAATGCGAAAGTTTTTGTTTGTTATATAAAAAAATTTTGTTATAATTGAACATAGAATATTATGTCAATTCGAAATTTTACATATTAAATAAAAAAATTGATCCAAAGGTTTAATTAGAATATTAATTTTATAATAAATTTAGCAGTTTTTTTCAATGTACCAATCAGGAAATAAAAAAATTGTGTCACCAGTCGAAAATCGATTAATTGAATTTCTAGAAATACGGATATTTTAACTTAATGCGCCAATAAAAAATTTCATTAAAAACAAAAACAAACGCCAATAAGATTTTAAAAAATTTCAAAAAGAATTTAAAAAATTTTTCAATTATTGAAAAAATTGGTTAATTAATTGGTGAAAAATTCTGCATCCATAGTTTCATCCATAGTTCTGCATACATAATGTTTCGAAAATATTTATAAATTTGAAACATGAATGTTCAAATTGAATAAGAGAGATTGAGAAAGAGAACACTTTGTATTCTCAAATTTTGACAATTCCATATTGTATAATGCAGTTGACAAAGATTGAATAATCTCGCAGGAATGTTCTACGATAATTGAGAAACTCGCTCAAAGATTCTGTTCATTCTTCCACCGTCACGAATGATTACAAATGATTTAACAGTCGCAACCTTTAAAGGCTAAAACAGACCATTTTGCCTTGGAGATCGTAGTGTCAATAAGTCCACCGTCCTTAAAAGGTTACGAGATACAAAAGGGTCACATAATCACGCAGCATTTCATTCGCGTAATTATAATGTTTACTTTCATACTAACACTTAATTCCTAATTCAATCATTCCTCAATTGTGAGAGTAATGACGTCATATAACGAAAACAGAAGTTTGTAAATGACAAACTATTTATAATACAGGAGAGAAATTTGTCATAATTAAAACTTCATAAAATCTCCACATGAATAGTACAATTTTTGATTATTTTCTAAAAATAATTTAATTAAATCAAGTTTCTTTCGCATATATTTGTATTCATCGTATTTTCTACGAAAATAAATCATCGGTATTAAAATTTTAAAAGAAGTCAAGAGAAGTTCATCGACACTTGTTCAGAAATACTGAAACTTTCAACAGTAGTTTAGTTTCAACTTAAGTTTATTGTAGTAAAAAAGCAAAAACTGCGAAAACAACACTATTCCAAAATTGAAACAATTTTTTATTTTTCCTGACGGATTGATTTGAAACTGAAAAAAAATATTAAAAAGAAATAAAATAAAAATTGTTATCTTTAAATCATATGACAGCATATTTTAAGTCATTCAAGAAAAGATTTGGTATTAATATTATCTGAGTATTATGAGTTCTTTTTTGCTTGTCGGGCCAGAATTTGGCGTGGCTAATGGAGATACAGCCGAGAGAGCCAACAATTGCAGACGTCTTTAAAGGAGCCAAAACGGAAACGGAGAAGTAACGTGAGAGCGTTATTACGTTCCATTTCGAGAAAACCCCTTGGCGAGGACTTTCGTCGATATCCTGGTGGGCGCCACGCCATCCCTACCGCGGCGACGAGCCGGTTAACGCCTTTGAGCTGCGCGTGCTCAGGCACCCCTCTCGTCCTTTTTTCCCCAGTTTCTTCCAGCCACCAGATTCACAGGCAGAACGAAAGAGGGGGAGTGATGGGAGTACTGAGAAGAGGAATGTGCAACACCCATGTTTTTTCATTCGACGGCGTTGTAAAATACTTAGTCTGATACTTTTTCTACCTCTCTCAACGACCTTAATTCCCCCTCTCCTCCCTCCAATGCATCCAGTATCAAAGGAACGAAATAACAAAGATATTCGGATATACATTCTAACTTATTCACCCTTTCTCATACCCTTCTAGATATCAATCTTCATCCTCCTTTCCCCGCCCTACTACTCTATCCAAGAGAAACTCGCCTTCCGCTGGACGATATACCAGGAATGATGATATAACGGACACATTGCTATCTCTCACCTGCGGCTCCCATTTCCTTTCCAGGGCCGCAGGGGACCTTCCTGTGTGGTCTGATTCCGATGTTTGTCGAAATCGCACGATCCTCTTTATCAGTTTTTTTTCTCGTTGTCAAGGAAATGTTCGAGAATCCAAAAGCTTCGATTGTTTAATGGATACACGGTCTCTGTGCTTTTCATTTAACCCAATAGTCAATATATGAATCGTTTTCTAGATGCAAGGCGCGCATGTGTATATGTGTATATGTGCGTGCGTGCGTGCGTGCGTGCGTGCGTGTGTGCGTGCGTGCGTGCGTGCGTGCGTGCGTGTGTGTGTGTGTGCGCGCGCGCGCACGCGCGTGCATGTATATGTGTGGAGAACGGATTAAATGTCCTGCTTTCAATCGCGGCCACCAATCCCGAATAACGGCCCTTTAATCGCGGCATCGTGGAAATTGAAAGGGGTTACAAACGCGGAGTTATATTGCACCGAAGAGGATAAAGACATTCCTCGCGGCAAAATAAATGCGAATTAATCAAACCATCCACAAAGACAAATTTAGAATATATGAGACACAAAACAGGCGGCTATGTATTTTGCGCGTAAAATAAAATAATAAAATTTACAGATACTCTTGTATTTAACTGCAGATATTTTTTACAATTATTACATGTTTTTCATGTTAATAATTTACATACTATCGAAAAATGAAATAAAAAGATGGAACAGAGTACCTGAGTTTTTGTATGCATACATGAATACCTTTATTTTTAATATACATATTTGTATAAAATATATTTTGAATTCAATCTGTTCACCAAAGCTGAATAACGCTACCTTAAATTACAGAGATATTTAAAAATATACAAAGTCGTACACTCAAAAGAGAATAATAATAGCATTTTTAACGATAAAGCTAAATGGTAAAATTAATTTAATTTTCATTTGCAAAATCGAAATAAATAGGTGGAAGTTTCTTAGTTTTTGTGTACAATGAAGATAAAGAATTCTTACATTTTATTTAAAAAGTGTGTGTGTATATATATATATATATATATATATATATATTTACTTTCAATTCTCATTAATTATAAATAAGCTTTTAATTGCAATAAAAATTTATTTACTGTCCTTACATCTTTGTGGTATTAAAAATACCACAAAGATATAAGGATAGTAATTCTTAAAATGCACAAAATATTAACAATTATATTTATAACTTCAATTTAAATCGACTTAATTACAACTGAAAATAGATTTAATTTAAATAGATCAATGGTATAAGGTAATATTTTAATTATATCATTTTATTTGACGCAATCTTTTTTCATAAAGTTTCCAGGTTTCTATTCTTAGTTGAAGCAGACCCTTTGTTACGGCACCATCTATGCAGCAAATCTTAGAGCATATACTCATACGATTGCGTATCCATGTGCTTTGTTTATCTTGCTATTATTATCTCCCTAGTTATGACACTATGCTACAATAATATCATTTCTTGAAAAGCATTTTGAAATAATTCCCATTGCCAGAGATATAGAGATGTCTTATTTAAATTGCATCATCCGCCTCGAATAGATTTTAAGTTTCTCATTCTCCTTTTCTAGATAGATACATAAGCAGATAGATATATATATCACATTTAATAACAACTTTCTCCTTCTTATCGATTGCATCTAAGAATTTTAAGAAGCTA
>NW_017259323.1:585901-601316 GCF_001594045.1 Atta colombica
TAAATTTCGCCATTAAAATATATGCATATAAAATAAATGTATATGTAACGTCTTCACGTTTCTTTAATAAATTCAAATATTATGTATGTTATTTTTTCATTCAATATTTCAATACATTTCCATTTTTAAATCCATACAAAGATATAGATATATACATGCATTTCTTATAATACGTACCTTCATACTAATATGATTTAACTCGTAATACAAAAAATTTGATATTGAAATATCGTTATATTATAGACATCTTTATATTTTGACATTTATCCTTTTGTTTACGATACACATTCACTTAAATTCTGAAAACACGTTTTCAATTCGCGGGCAATCGCAACAAGAGCTTTCACCCAGTTGATGCCTATCGCGTTCAGTTTTTGATTAGGGTGTTATCTGATTGACGATATCGTGGCGTTATATTCATTGGTGTATACTTACGCGATAGTGTGGTCGTTTTTAGGAAGAGAGAGAAAGACCGGATTCCCAGGGTGCATTAAGCTATCTATCAATCTATCTTTTGTACGAAGAGTGCACACGTTCGGTACCCATGCACCAATGCCAGTTACGCGTGAGCATAACTGGTAAATTCATGTGTATGCGTAGGTAAATGCAGTAATATATGGACGTTACAATGCGGTGCATTGTATGTCGTATGCGAAAGTCACGTTAATGTCAACTACGGAGATGCTTGACTTGAAGTGATTGTGGAGATACTTAATTATGTCGTATAATTGTAAAATAAATGGACGTTCTCATAGATCAATATATAACAGGTACAAGATATTTGAAAGTGCAATCCAGATTACATTTTCTAATACTATACTTATACTCTAATATTTATACATAAACTTGTATAAATATTAATATCAAGGAAATCGATCGTAAACTAAAATGTACAGTTATTGGTAATCGACTCCGAGTTGGTAACAGACTCTTCGTTAAAATATTATGTTGTAAATGATAATAATTAATAAAACACGTTGAAGTTATTTGATTTTATTAAATTATTTAACTTTATCAAATATTTATGTAGTGACATATTTAGAAAATCATTTTTATATCTAATAAACTTTGTTTCCATAGTAATTCCATTATTTAAAATTTTTTTAACTAATTATTGATTTCGAGAGGTTGAATATACATATATTCACAAATACTGTAAGGACCATGCCATTCTTTGAAAATGGAGATATTTTGAAACGTCTGAACTGTAAATTGAACAATATGCGATTCTCATCGGTGGACTTCGGTAAATTTTTACGATCTCTGACGGCGCACTCTATACAAAAGTGTATGGAGGAGGCACCACCCCTAGAAGGGTGTACGAAATAGTATTTCCTTCCCTTTTTCCCGATTGACGCTCTCGCGCTGCGATGTTTCCTGTGCGCAAAGGCAGCATACTGCCAAACAAGGGATGGTGATCTAACAAAGGGCGGTCTCCAACTTCACGACGGTACTATGCTATCTCCACGACATACTTCCGCCCTGTTGCATTTTTCCGATTCTTCCTTTCGCGGACTTTTTTTCCGCCTCCGCTCTTAACTCCATTCCCTCCCCATCCTGTTTCGTACATCCTTGCCAACAATCGTACTAGAACCTACGCCATTTCCTCGCTTACCGACACCCTCGAGTCTCTTTTCGCATCTCGCTACCCCGCGAATCTTCCGTTAACGTATGTTCACGTATTTAGATAAGAGTGGCGAGGGGCGTGCCTTTACGAAGCACGTGCCTCGTTTTATCGTGCGGGGACTCTTTGTGCATCGCGCAACTCACTCTCTGTCGTCGTTTTGAAAAAAGGGCGCGATAAACACAAGATAAATAGGGTACGACGATGAATACTTTAATCCCGCACTGGATACAAAAGGGTAATATAAATACTTCGAAAGGTTAGTTATTTTTTCGGTATTTATTTAATAAATATTATTCAGATTTTCTATATAATATTTTTTAATTAATATTTATACGTAGATATATTTATTTGTATAATGCAGAATGTTAAATGTTTACAGAAATTTGAGATTGCATTTTTCAATAAATTTAGAGTCAACTTGAAGAAGATACCATTTAATGTGTTATAATTGCGCTCTCTAAATTCTTTTAAATTAAAATAGAATCTCACTGTAAAGAGTAAACTCTCTTAAAGATTAAAAACTCTTTTTGAAGAGTGATAGAATTTTCACTCTTTAGAATGAGATTCCACTCCGAAGAATTTAGAGAGCAAACATACAAACAGAATAATATTTACTACTTAAAAATTATGTAGCTTTTAAATTAGATAATATCTTTTATTTATAAGAAATATCGTTTTATTGCTGCTACAGAATCACAAACATTATTTAAAAATTTTAAGACTGCATTTGTTGATGTATGTCGCAGTAACAAATATCCTATCAGATTTATATCCTATGGATAAATCTGAAATATTTTCTTTCTTTCCCGTTGTAATGTCATGTATCCATGTAACAGCTCAGTGAGGCAGATAATAGGTTCTGAACGTTATGATGACGTTGTCATAATGTTGCTAGTAGATTGGATTGCTTTCTTCTGGAGATGGTTACTACATAAAGAATTCTGACGTTAAACTTTTTATTACAAAAAACAGCGAAAATGAGAAATTTTTCAATTTCATGTTCATGAATCGAGTAATTATATTATAAAATATTAAGTAATAACATAAACGTCATACACGAACGTATCATTTAATAGTAAGTTCCTTGGATAATGAGTACATTAAAAAAGTCTTTATCGTGATACAAAGACTCCTACAAGTTCCTTCAAAGTAGTTTCTCGACAATGTTTTGCGCAACCATAACCGTACCGTCCACGACGTGCACCCTTAATACAGCCATACAATGATCGATGCGAAATTTCTAAATGAATACTAGGAGAGAGAATTATGACGACGTCGTAAACTTTTCTCGGCTCTCAACCCCTCGAATCGCGCTCGGGACTCACCCCGCTCACCCGGAACTTTCGCCATTTCCTTCACTCCAAAGCTCGAGCTTCCTTCGAGGCCTCCCGCTGGCTCGCGTTCTTCTCGTAACGTATGTTCGTGTGTTTAGATAACAATTGCGGGGCACGCTCAGTGCTCGAAAGCACGAACACCGTCTGATCAGAACACCACGACGGTTTCTTCTTCTCCCTTTCGCCTCTTTTTCTCACCCTGACGGTGCTGGCGATTCGCATCGTAGTATAAGCAGGATGTATTACGTACGCTTTATGGCGGTCGTGACGGGCAAATGGGTTAATGCAACTACATGCTTGCCGTACATACGGCTTGTCGTTAATTTTTACTCCCAGCTGTCGGTCGAGAAGAGCCCACCTACGTATCTCTCTTGACTCAACCAAGTTGTTAACCCGTACGCTAATTAATTACCCAGCTAAGCTTCTTTCTTCCATGCGGTGGTCAGTTACTAGCTATCTACTCTATCTGTCTTAACTCATCCTACTTTGCTCTGACGTTTCGAAAAATATCCTTTAACTTCATCAGCAATGAGAACATTAAAACCATGCTTTTCAGCACTCTGCAGTATTAATGATATCTACAAGTTCTATGATGTCTTTATTATCGGATGTCTTTATTATAAAGATTTATATTAATATTACACATCAATATTATTATTGTAATAAGGCGCAGTAAAAAAAAAGATAAAATTGAAATGACAGAATCGCGTCGCAGAATTCTACATCATAATAAAAAAGTTTGCATTATTTTTTAAAATTTAATTAACATTTTGAGAATATGATCTGTTTACTTTCAATAGTCACGGAATTGCATAACTCGATTCCGTTTTATCTCTCCTTGAATTAAAAAAAACTATTCTATAAAATCTATTAATTTTCATGAATTAATAGATGTATCAATTAATAAATAAATATATAATAATCTCTGTGTACCTATGTGAATAAATAGCAGTTTTAATTTTTATGTTTTTATATATTATCTCTTTCATTCACACATATGTGACGATTTAAATTCACGCTGTCACATCATTCACCGTGCATATAATTACCCAGAAAATCTGGTGTAAGTCGTCAAAAGAGAAAGAGAGAGAGAAAAAGGGATAGAGAGACACAGAGGCGTCTCAAGTCTTCAATTTTAATGAGCAGCGGCTTAAATGGCGCAACGAGTTGAGCCGTGGATTTAAAACCTTAATTCCTATGTTTAATCCGATAATTCGGTAATACGAAACTGCAGCAGATGCCTCGTAGTGACTGCATATCTAATCGTGCATCCAACTAGGATATTCAAATCGTAATCCAGATCCAGGTCGGATTTCATCAATCTGGAAAATCGTACATGCAATAAGATGTATGACTGTTCAAATTAGATAAGTATATATACTTCGCATAAGATTACTATTATTTTAAGCTTACTTTACTTTAGTCTTGACACCATAAATATTACGTAATTATGCAGTATTCATATTCTATAATAAGTATTAAAATTGAATAAAATTAATATTGTTTATATTCTCTATATACTTTCAAATTAAATATTATTATATAAAAAAGAGAATAATAAATAAAGAAAGATTTAAATTATTTGACAATAATTGATAACTGCTAGTATGAATCAAATATTCCACTTAAATTTTTTAATTATATTGTTTTCTCAAGAATCTCTTCTTTAGCTAAATTATGTTTGTCAATAAATTATGAAGAAATAGTAACAATAGTAACAACTGCTATATTCAGAATGTATTTTTTATCTTCAATATATTTCTTAACCCACAAATCCCTTTTTAATGTTGAGTAAACTTACATGCTCGAGGGTATTAAACTCATAAATGCTGCGAAAGTAGCCACATTAAGATGCCGCAAGGTAATACACGAATCGTCGATCGTGTAATAATAACTCAGATTTCACAATGCTGCGCAATGCTTCGCCAATTCATTAAAGTGGTTGAATTATTTGCCATGATTTTGACACGCGGCTTCCTAATGCATTGCATAAACTATCGAGACACACGAATAAAACGCGGTCGCTTTGGTGTTGCGCAATTTTCCTTGGCCACATGAGCCTATGTCGTATTAGAGACAGCGTATTAGAGTGCGACGAAATTAATCGATTAATTTAGCTCCCTTACAGTCGACGAAGCGCGAGTCGGATGTAATTCAGCAAAATTTCCAGTCGAGACCGCCAGTCGAGAATCTTGTTGGGCGCAGCACGAGCTTACGTTAATAATTTTCCCGTCGGTTTCCGTGTCGTTACCTACTTCAGGTTAATTATTAATGTACATATATATCGTGTGGATGGTATTTTTCTAGACAAAAATAATTTTCACAGATTTTTTGATTTAATAATAATTTAGAATTAATCTTTTTATTTTAATTACCGATATCGATATCAAAGATGTCACTGTTTTCAAATTACAAACAAGAAGTTTAGAAATAATATATTGTTACATCTCTTTTGGGGATGTAATAACAGTGCAAAAGCTTTTAAATTGCGATACGTTTCACTTTTCAAAATTATAATAGATGTTGTTTGACCGGTTTCTCATGCAACATCCTGTATAATCACTCAACGTTATGATCGCCCACATGATTACGTCGACGCAATGGAATGTCTATGATCATCGCATAGTCAATAGAAAAAAATGCGTTTTTTATCGACGATGATATCAAATCATAAGGAAAAGCAATTTGCGAGCAATCATAAGTCAATTTTAGTCATATATAAATATAATATCTGATTCATGCTAAGACATTATTAGCCATTATAAAAATAAACGAGAAATGGATTGTTAAACATTTGTACTTTTAATGATAAATAACGCGAAAAGTAATTGATCATTTCAATTAATTTACCTACAATTGTTGGAATTAAATTACATTCTAATATTCATAATTTTCGTACAATTATGTTCGTGAAGAAAATTTCAGGTTATAAAGCTGATTGTATCGCCGTCAAATAAGCGTGCGATATCATCTATTCGCGCCTCGATAGCTTCCTCGTTGCGGTAACTAAAATTTATTATATTGAATGTATACATGAGAAACGAGAAAGACGGATAGAGCAGAGAGAGAGAGAGAGAGAGAGAGAGAGAGAGAGAGAGAGAGACAATCACAGATTTGCCGAAAGAAATGAGTTATGGCGCATTATTTACACGAATCCCAGCGTTGTAATATCCACGCAATCCGATGCCGGAGGGTCGCTGGCGGCGGTGTCCAAATGTAATTAACATATTTCGAGCGCGAAGGGTGGAAAAAGACTCTCTTCCTCCCCCATTCCTTCATTCCCCGCGGCTCGTATTATTCTCGCCCGGCCCCAATTTTCTTGCTGATGCACCCTCCGCTGAGGGGCCGCCGCAGATTTTCAATCTGCATTTCTCTTTCCCCTTCCTGCATCTATTCTCGACGTCTCATCCCTTTACACCAACCATCACTATCATTCTCTCCCTCTCCTCCTTTTCGTAAAGGCCCACAGCTGAATTCTCAGCGGCCACATCGTGAAGAAAGTGTAAATGCGACAGGGAAAAGGGAACGAGAAAACGTCGAACTTCTGCGCGCATACGTTTCGCGTCTCCTCAAGAGCTTTTCTTCTTGCAGAAACTCCAATTTCGTCGCATTTACATGGGCAAACCTAAGAGCAGAGGCTCGTCAAGCCAAACGAGATGTGGGTATTATACATTTCGATGGCGGTGATATCGAACTTTGCCAACTTGTCGTAATATACTTGAGGAACAAAAGTTTGCCTATAAATTTCAATCAAGGATCCGTATTAATTTACTTCCAAAAATTTACGACAAAAAATAAACTCGAATTTTTGTGAAGCGACAAATTTAATCTGTCATAAATTATTTCAGGATTATTGACGAAAAAAATCAGCTTCAAACTTTTGTACTTTTGTAAGAGTAAAAAATGAAAGTTATTCATAGAATATACGCTAATGGAAAAAAATAGTTTTCAAAGTTTAATGTGATAATTAAGATGATAATTAACAAAAAAATTGTTGAGAAAAAATATATTTTATAACTATAAAAAAATGGAGCGCGTATTTTCATAAGATGTCGATATTTTATTGAGGTAGAAATGTTGACGTTATTCCTTTTTTAATCTTTCAGATTTACAGAGGTCAGTAATCTCATTCTGTTGAGATAAAATATACATTCATATGTATAATTAAATATAGAAACACTGACTCATTGAGATAAAATATACAATAATACTGTGTGATATATCCAATACACATAAATAATACAGAGAGAAAAAAATATAGAGAGAAAAAAAATTCTATTATATTTAATATTTATAATTTATGAATTCTATTACATTTAATTTAAAAATATCTTCAACATTCAATAGTATATGAGATGTTATTTCATTCTAATTCAATAATAATTTTAATTAAAATTATTATAAATTGCTTGCAAGTCATATAGTTGCAATACAAAATCGAATAAAATCTTATTTAATACTTTTTGTTAAAATTAATTATTCTGTCAAAATCCATACTTATTACAAAAAAATTAAAAGAAATTTTGATCTATTGTTCAAATAATTATTACCATGTAAATACATCAGATTTTGTACGCAAAAATTATACAGCAAGTACAAATTAAACGCAGCTTTCTAAGCTCCTTCGATAAGCAATAAAATTCAAAGTAGCTAACAACAGAATAATGTTCGTTTGAGTACCTAATGCAATCCTATCATCATCCATCTATTTCACCATACTTCCGGCTTGTTGCATCCCGCTTCATATTATGCGCACAACGGGTGTTCGCGTAAAAAAACGAAAGTCACTTCGCCGCTAGCGTGAAGGACGCCTGTCTACTTGTGCAATCGAGAGAATAAATTATAGCAATCACAAGAGTCGTAGACAGATGAATTCGCGTCCGCAAATCTGATTTTAAATATAAGATTAATCGTAGATTAACCTATAATACATTGTATTTTGATACAAAAAGTTTTTATTTTTCGAAGCAAATGAATTTCTTCAACAATGTTAAATACAAACCATAATTTTACGAGTCATATGGAAAATCAATTTTATGACATTATTAAAAAATTGCAATTGATTTATGCGCACGATAAGAAAATTAGTGCGTTACTCTAAAATTAATTCTACTATCTTTTGCGCTATAATAGATATATATAATAATCACATTTTAGTGATAATAATAATAATTATTATTATTATATTATTAATTATTATAATTTTTATTTTATTTGTTATAAGCTATCTCTTATATTCTCTTATAAATTGATTTATCAGTAAGACAAATTTAAAATATTTGAAATTGACCTACAAAAAAATCTCTTTAAAAGAAATTTCGTCATTAAATTTGATATCGAATGTATTCCAAGTTTATTTTGTGTATTCCAGAATTATTTAAAGTGTTTGCTGTTAAAGTACGATAATTATAATATCATTATCATATTATAATAATAAATAATACTTTCTATCTGTTATGGTATCTGTACAATTGAAGTACAGTGCATAAAATAGCACACCGCGTAAAATAATGTAAAAACTATAATGCCGAGATAAAGCTCTGAATTTTCATAATTTCCACGTATGGCATTTTAACAAACAAATAACGATATAGTGGACAAAACAGTTCACTAATACTATTCATATAAACTTCATCACAGCTCACCTTTTATTCCATTTAGCCACTAGTCGATGTAGAAAAGTCGCACTCGAGGTAAGCACACCGCATGAAGCCGCAAAGCACATAAAAGTTAAAACGTTTCGATCGTGCGATAACGCATCTCATGATATCTCAATTTAAAAGCCGGTCGAACTACAATGATGGCTGTTTCTCAGTCGCCGTTTTATGCGGCTAGAGGAGTTCGATTAAAGTTAGCTCGATAGATTTCACGCCGCCGTGCCGCCACCGACGACTATAGCTCGATAAGGATCTTTGCCCGGGAAAGTGGAAGGCCTCCTCCATATTGGAGCTCTCGCTCGCCAGTTTATACGGTTTCCGCCGCTCCTCGCATTATCTCTCGCGATCCGATTTGATTGTCTCGTTGGGAGTGCGAGATAACTATACAGACAACGTGTTCCCGATAAAATTCCGTTGCCACCTGGCGCCTCGCTAGATTATTTCGTCCGTCGGATTCCGGAACGCAAAAAAAAGAGAAGGCTTTTTAATCAGATTAATCCCCGTTTTCGCAAGAGTTTTTTCCGAGATTCTGATGTACAAAAATTACATCTCACTTCTCTACTTAATTATGTGATATAAATAGTTAGGCTTTCAATGTGATTTATGTGTTGTGTGATATATAAATATATCTAAAGGTATAAACTACTAGTAACAAAATTGATTCAAAGTTTATTTTAAATATAATTTAAAGTTTTATGATGTTTAATCATATGCTCTATATTTTGAAAAAATAGGTAAAACTGAATGTTCATTTATTTCAAGAATTCAAGAATTGGAAATTATTATAAATATTAAAAAATATATAACTTCATGTGATCAGTGAGTAACAAAACGTATTGTGATAAAAATATATATGTCAAGCATTATATTGTGACATTGGGAAAATTTACAATACAAATACAAAACAAAACACTTAACATTGTAACGTCATGTCTTCGAGGAAACATGTCGAAAATAATAGCGATATTTGACACGCAGGAGAAAGAGAAAGAGAAAATATCCAAAAATTAAATCTTTGTCAATTGAAACAAATGATTAGTATCATTTGCGAAAACTAAAAATATTTGAATGCTTTAAAAAAAAGTTTGTGAAAAAACAACTGACACTGAGAAAAATATCTGAAAATGACAAACCAAAAGATTTTAATTGTATCAATTAGAATTAAAGTTATCTCTACTATATTATAATTCCAGTAGATTTATCCAGAAAATTTTAATTCGTCCATTTTCAACCAGAATTCTAATTAATCCAATCAGGATTTTTCTTAATATAACACTTGAAAAAAAGTGCAATTAAAGTTTATTTTCATATCTTAATACATTAAACGACAACGTTTTGTGAACATTGCAATTCACTAATCAGAGCAAGAACTTGATACCGAAAAAAATCGAAATAAGACTATATTACAATCTTAGAATTGGAATCATACTTGTTTACTATTTTTGGCAACCTACCTTTCGCCAATCCGATTTATAACAGATACATGTGAATGTGCAGAATCGCTCGAGTAGATTCCAGTAAGCTTGCTTGCCACGTGCTGACAATAGCTACCCAATTGGCTGCGCGGAACGTAACAAGGTCTGAGCACATTTCCTGAGTTATTTGGTCCCTAATTGAAAGGAAGAACATTTCCAGAGCGAACTTTTATCTTTATTAGAGAAGAAAAGTAACAAGAGAAAAGAAAATTCTCACAGAAGAATATTTTTAAATTTTTGTTGAAATATCTTACTTTATTTTTCTGAAAATTTGAATAATTCAAAGATTTGACAAGTTCATTTTAAGATATTACAAAAAAAAAACCTAAAAATATACTTTGACGATTTCATGTTGTACACAAATGTTACTTTTATATATTTGAGATACTTTTTTATACAATCCAGACAACTCATGTAGATTAATTATAATTTACTAGACGATTTTCATATGTTGGGTAAGATTCGATAAATTATTTTTAAGAACATTATGATATGATGAGTTTACAAATTAACTCTAATTTCACAAATATTTTTATGTCGACTATAATTGAATGTATGAATTTAAAGTAACTCTTAGACCGGGAATGACTCTTTTGTCTATTTATTGAGTATTAAGTAATAAATAATTAATTCATCAGAAAAAGTAAACCTGCTCGTTTGTGGCAGTCGGACGTTCAATAAAATTGGCTGTGCGATGAGAGCAGGTGGCAGCAGCAACAACTCCCATCCCCCGGTAATCCTTATTTATAGAAGTCGAGATCGCTCCTTCATCGTAATTCGCGAAGGAGGGTGGTCGTTGGCTCGTACCGAGGGTGGCGCGAGGGCAAAGGGTAAACGCTCGATTGATTTACGGATGCCCATTGGACCATGTGGAATTTTCACATCCGTACGTGGACCCTCCTTGATAGTCTCTTCTAATCGGCCGAGATTAGCATGACCCGAGCGGCGTCGTTTAATCCATATGCTCCGACTTGTACTTCGCAAATGCGACTTCCTACGACGCTTCGTCGCAAGTGTAAAAATGATATTTTGTATATGTATGCACTCTACGTTTTATATAAAAATTTAAATTATAGAATCTTTGCTCTCGTTTGAACTTGAATTCAAAAAGTTATAAAATTCAGACATAAAAAATTCAAGGATATTTCGAAAAATTCTTTGTATTTTTATTTCATATTAATTTCACATTAATAGAATTTGTTTAATTCTTAATTAATCAAAAAATATTAATGTATTGAGACAAATTTCTGAAAAAATAAATGAATTATTCCGGTCATCATAATTGTACGTCATAATTGATTATCTCGACTAAAATTCTAATCGATATGACTAGATTCTTCTGATTTTAATTCGTCTTGTTTTCACACAGAAATTTTCTCAGTGTGATAATTTATAGAGAGAAAACGTTTCTTCAAATTTATATTAAAAAAGAAGTATACATTTTAAATACTATAATGCACTATTAGAAAGTATATAAAAACTGTCAAAAAAAGTAAACTGATTATTACTATTCTTGTACAAGAAATTACTAAAATATCTACAATGCGCCGTTCACTTAGAATATCTTGCATTACCACTAAATATTGTTGTATAACTCTCAAACGACAGATTACATCTAGATCATCTCACTTTCGTTTAGCATACCAAGCGCAGTCTCATCGTTAGAGGAAGCGAGATGTTCTCAGGATGACGGTAGAGAGCAAAAGAAGAATGCGAGAGAGAGAGAGAGAGAGAGAGAGAGAGACATACACAAAGAGAGACCGACTGAACATACTCCACGGCGCCGTCTCTGGGAAAGGAGTGCTATCGTTCTCAGCACGGCGCATTCTATGCTCAGACAATAATACCGTTGCGTCACGCTGACCGACCTAGCGGAGAGAGAATGCCGGTATAGGAAATGGGGACGATAAAGAAAATGAACGAATAAAAAGAAATATAAGATAGAAAGGAAAGGGGTACAACTTTGCGAAGCACTCTATCTCCCAAGGGCAGTGGAAAATCGCTTGCTTCTCGATGTTCTCACGTAAGTTTATATGGTAACCCAGTTAGAGCAAGCGCTCTATCTGCGTAGTTTCAGCAAGAATGTACGCTCGACCGGAAGCCGAAGCTCCCTCTCGTCGGGGAAAGGAACTCCGAAGAGGCGAACGCTCATCTTCGACGAAGGCACGAAGGCAATGTGCCAGCGACGCAGTATCAGGGGCAGTGTCGTTATACGTATACTGCTCCATTAACCGTTATCCTTAGGATTATTCCCGCAGCGCTACGTTGAAACGCTTTTAATTGGTGTTCTCTCCAAGGTGTCTACGCGTAAACAGCGATAGAAGGTATAAACTGTAAGACACTATGAAAATCGTGTCAGATAAAACGATGTTCAAAAACTTGTTAAGTTCCTAATGCCCAGATACTAGATAGTAATCCTATCTATTAAAATAAAGACTATACTATTGTTAAGTTGTTACTAATACTTGAAATTTTGAATATTTGTACGTAACTTGTGCTAAATAAATTTTCTTTGAAACTATTGGCAATTATTTGTTAAATTTTGATTAATATATTAATTAAGTAACGTATATAGCATATATATTTAAATAATACACATTAATTTCTCTCAGTGACTTGTATAAGAAATTACAAACTAATATTCGAAATTAAATTCACGATATCCATTAATGTTATAATTTAAATTCATAAATCCATTAATACGTATCACGATTACAGTTCGCATGATAAAACAATAAACAAATATGTGCACAATAATAATTATAAATTTAATTTACACAAAACCAATCATCCGAAAATCAGACCAAAACTTGTAAGTATTAAATACTAAAATTCTATAAATGGATAATATGCCTTCAACTTATAATGATATTTATTTTTAAAATATATCTCCATTCTCTCTCTCTCTCTCTCTCTCTCTCTCTCTCTCTCTCTCTCTCTCTCTCTCGTCGAATCATCTTAAGCAACACAAGAGGTAGCGTCACGCAAAATACTGCTCAGAAAATCTAGAAAAGAAAATCAAACGATAAACTCAGGCATGTGATATCATATCTTACGTATTCTATGGGGTGAATCAACAACAAATGTTTCCGAATATAGAAAGCGCGTTCACGCGCGATCAAAGTCCGAACAAGCAACTACATTGGCCTTCCGTCTTTTTCACATAGCAGGACGTTGCAGAATGTTCATTGGATGACATACAGGGCAATGTGCCAGAGCCATATCGGGAAGCGTGATTATTGGTTCAATGCATAGTAGATAAACAGAAAAGGAAAGAAAGAGACAGAAAAAGAGAAAACAAGAAAAAAATAAAGGAAAAAAGAAAGAAAGAGAAAGAGGAGAAAAATAAAAAGTTTTATCATACACTTTGAAGTTCCTAGTTCTTTAAAAAATATATATATAAATCGAGAATAAAAAAGTTGTAAAGTATCTTCACAAAAAATTTATATATAGATACCATATATATATTTTTTATTAAAATTAGCAAAAAAATTTTTAATAGGTCGCAGAAATAGTTGCACGTTATTATACTTATATATACTTGCTGCAATATGTCAAGTAATCCTTTATTAATATTGAGTAAAAAAAATAACTTTTTAAATATTTTATTATTATTTTCTTTCTTGATTTGTTTCTTCTTGACTGTTCAATTCTTGACTTGTATTAGCTATTTATAATAATTAATAGATAATTAATAGCTAATTAATAGATATGTAAATTTTATTTAATACAGCTAATCAAACGAAGTACGAACAATGACTTTATAATAATTGAAAAATATTATATCTCGAAGAATAAATATAGCATTCTTATTATTTCATTGCAAAAGAATGTTGTCTATATCCTTTTCTTTTTCTCTCTTGAGAGACAGAGAGTATGCAAATTAAATGACTCTTCTCTCTGTTTCGCACTTTACGAAATTGGAGGCTGTAAGATCGCGAATTTCAGCGTGTCAGGCAACAGATTGGTATTTCAGTGGAATGTTATTCCTATTCGGTGCTAAATGTCGTGACATTTTCTAAATTTTTTTTCTTCTAACAAATATCTTAACGATATCTAATATCAAAGACATAATGCCAACTTGCGTCTATTAGATCGATCAATTTTTTTCTCGCGTATATTTTCTTATCTTTTTTTTAAATTCACAGATCTTATTATTTTTATAATAATTGTGAATATTACGAAAACTACAGTTCAATGTTTAATCCTTCTTCAAGTAATCGGATTATGAGTATTTTATTTTTACAAATAAAAGAAAAAGTAGAAATAAATCTGTAATAAAAGATCAAATTCAATTTTGTTGATTTGTCGCAAAATCTATTTGCCTCATCATTAATAAGGTAATTAAATCACTCAGAAAAAGTGATTTTTATTGCTTTTATATAAAATAATTACATAAAATAGTTTACCCAAATAATGTAAGACAAAATTGATAAAAGCAACATTTAGTTAAACTAAATTGTTACTTTTATCAATTCAAAATTTTTATAATTATTGTTTAAGAATCATAAAAATACTAATGTAAAAAAAATTAAATATCAATTAAATTACAGATAAAAATAAATTGTTTTTAAAGGAATTATATAGTTATAAAATTAAATTAATGTATCTCTTATTTATTATCTTTTTTTTATCTTTTTTTTGAAAAAGAAGCATATCAACAAGGTATTTCGAGCCAACACATTTTTTCGCGTTTGTAAAGCTTCTCGGCGCATTTATGTGGTCGTTTAGGGAAAGCTGCAGGGGTTCTGGAACGCGTTCGCGAGGATTAAAAACGTTGCTTCTCCTCGATGGCACCCAGCTTGCGGTTCACCGTCGCGACGCGAAAGGCCGCCGATTTCGAGGGCACAGCTTTTTTTCGATAAAAGCCCTGAGCTTAGTCCCAAGCTTAACGGATTTGCATTTGTTTGAGCCGCGCCCGTCGAAGCGTCGGTCGGACGAAAAACTGGACGCCGGGACGGGATTCGCGGGGATCGGAGCGTGAATTTCACTGGCACGTCGGATTATTCAGCGCGATGGCGACGAACGGAAGGAAGAGGCGGTCGATTATTATTTCAAGCAGCCTAATGCGCTGGAAACGTCAGCAGAGAAAAGAAGGGAAACGGAGCAAAGTGTATTTCTTGTTATCATAGGGAAAACTACCTGAGAATTAAAGGAGAGAAGTAATGATAAATGTTTATAAAAATATGCGTGATGCGCAAACTTCTTAAAATACTAAAAGAATATAAAGTAAAATATAATCAAAATTAAAAAGTATAAAATCAATAAATAAAACATTCAAAAAATTAAATAAATAATGAAAATAGATTGATATATATATAT
>NW_017259323.1:601351-601963 GCF_001594045.1 Atta colombica
ATATATATATAATGAATAATAAATATAAAAAATATCGAGGATGGGAAGAAACAACAGAAAATGATTCGAAAGTTCGAAAGTGGCCTCGAAATCGTGGGCGTTGCGAGGCGACGAGATCGGTGCGAGATAAAAGGTAAGATAAACGAGCCGAGATTCGATCGATACCAAGAGAGAAAACTCGTTTGACGCGAAACTTTGTAACGGATGCTTGTTCCAAGGCTTGCTAAGAGCGAAGCATTTTCATTTGGCAATATGATAAATCTAAGATTTCAGAAAAAATAATACAAGAAAATAAGATCAAAATTAAAAGTCTAATTCCAAATAAACTATAAGTATTAAATATAAAAACATATTGATGTTTGATTTGGTAAAATATGTAAAAAAAATAAACACAAAAAAAATAATGAGAACATTATCATTATTTTAAATTTCAATTCATTAATTTTTAAATTTTCTTTCATCATTATATGAAGTTTATCATCATAATAAAATTTTATCACATAATAATAGTTAAATCACAATTTCGTTTACCAAACTATTCTCAATATCATAAAAAATAAAACTTGTATCAATATACGTTTATGTACACATAAAATTATACATACGTATATA
>NW_017259323.1:602063-606243 GCF_001594045.1 Atta colombica
TCCGTTTTTCGCGATATTCGAATTTTAATTAAATAATTATTAAAAATTAATAATTATAACTTGCATGATTATTTAAATAAATACATTAAATATAGCGTTTATTCAATATATTATAAGTTTGCATTAACATACATTTTAATGTATTAACGTTTATATACTATATTATTATAATATATGTATAGTATTTAATTAACTTAATTTTCCTGCTATATATTGGAAACTTCGACAGAAATTGCTTTTGGTAAATATGGTAAATATATATTTGGTAAATGACTTAATAATGTTGCGATTTATATATCCCGCTATTTTAAAATAAATCATTCAAATGTATAGACAGATGACATTTTCAATAGCTCAAATAAAGTTTACGATCTGGTCAAACGATTTAAAGCTTAACATAAATAATAATGTGTTTGGAATCGTAATCATTCTGTAATAATTTGCCAATAAAATAATTCTATTGTATCAATAGGTTCAAATATTATAACAAACATTTCAAGGATATTTAAATCAGTTATGAAACATCTCAATAAAAAAATTTAACGTTCAAAGTTAACGTTAGAATCCCACACAAGACATAAAAATGTTTGTAAAATATGTGAACAGTATTAAATATTTCAAATATTATAATAAACATTTCAAGGATATTCAAATCAGTTATGAAACATCTCAATAAAATGTAACGTTCAAAGTTAACGTTAGAAACCCGCATTAAGATACAAAAATATTTGTAAAATATGTAAGCAATATTAAATATTTCAGACTTTATGTTATTATATTATGTGTATATAATTAAAACGTTATACATTTAAAATTTTTGTTCAATATATCTTGAATTAAAAAATAAAATATAATGTAGTCCCTATATGAGGTTGAACGTACAGTAGGATCAGTAAATTCTTATATTCTATAAAGATAGACTGCAGTTTACCGTTATAATCAACCTCTCGCGTACAGGTCTGTTATTAAGTTCCCCATTAAAAATCGAATAAGAACGGAACAGAGACGTTTCGTATTATGTCGATTAACCGGTACTGTTGTTTGTTTCGATTCCGCTAGATATAGAGCATCAAATCCTGTTTCCAAGAGTAAAGCATATCAGTTACACATGTCTTTTTAATAAGCACTAGTGAAGCTTATGTAAGTTTAGCAGAACATTTTATTATAGCAGAAAGTATTATATATCAAAAAGTAAAACATCAATATCTATTCGTAACATAAAGGCAGTATATTAATCGATTTTTTACTAAACGGTATTGAAGCATTAAAATAAAAATAAAAAAAAATAAGAGACATTAAAATAACATTCAAATAGTATTTGACATTTCCATAATTTCTAAGTCAATTTGTCAAACTGAATACTAAGCCAGAGATGTAGATAAAAAAAAATAATAAGTAAATAAACGATAAGACGTAATGGATATTTTATACAGTATTGTTCTATTCTTTCATATTTCGTAAAAATATTTCTCGCAGGAAACGTGTCTTATTAATCTTTACCCCTTAAAAAAACATTGCGTTAATTACTTTCCAAAATTCTTGCTACACGAGTCAGATGGCGGAAAAGTTTTGGAACGAACATAACAAAGGCCAAAATTTCTTACTTTCCCACTCTAATATCTTTCTTACATGTATACATTTCACATAGATTACTTTTTTCTTCTTTTTGTTGACTTTTCGTCGCGCACAATCTATATGAATACTTTGGCTCGCTGTCAACTTTTTCGTTCTATTTCTGTCTGTAGATTCCTACCTCTAATTTCTCTCTTTTTCTTTTTCTCTCCCTCTCTCTCTCCTCCCTCCCCTCCCCCCCTCCTCTCTCTCTCTACAAGAAATATCTTCTATCTGTATGCTGAGGTCGTTATGCGTTCATCATTATCGTTTCGTATTTTCTAATTTTTTGCGAATCTAGCGAAATAATTTCATTCTTTTTATCCATATTCTCTGTTCTCTTTATCCATGGATTTATCAAATTATGCGCACAAATGTGCCTTAATAAGAGACTCGCAGGGAACGTTACTAAACTCAGAATTGTAACTGAATACTCGAGAAATGAATGTCCAAGTTGTTAAAAATTTTCCATTTTTTTCTTCTCATTGAAAAATAGTTTTTTCTAACATTTTGAAATAAAGTATTTATTATTTTTAATCTTCCTTTGGCTATTTACCGAATTTAAATCCGTGAGTTTGCTAAGCCCAAATGACTGTGCAGATGAAACGATAAGTTTCGAATGCAGAATATGAGCAGTACGCAAAGCAACAACCGTAAAATGAGCTATACTCGAAGGCGAGTACTCGCACGTTTTAAATGTACGACGCAAATGCAATGCATCGCCGTGGCGATGCACTTGCATAATGTGCACTCTATCGAAGCGCGACGTGTTTCCCGTACCTCGATCGTTTTAAGTTCTTGTGCAGAAGCGGCTCGAGGAGAAAATGTTTCTTATTGCAGTGCAGTTTAATACGTGCCGGATATAACGCGCCAACGTCAATACGTGCTCGTGTAGATCGACGATTCTACAAAAAGCTTCCGTCAGGTGTTTCCGGGAGTTTAACCCAGTTCGCCGAACTTTTAATCGAATAGTGTTCATTCACCCATAACTATAATAAAGTTGATGATAATCAAATATATTTTCTCGATTTATTTTGTCGCATTTGGGCAAAATTAAGAGAATAGATTTAAAAAAAATCAATGTCACAATAATAAAAAGAAGGATAGAATAAAATATGTATTATAGTACAAAATAATATTATATAGAAGAGTTAAAACACGGATACATTCTTAAAGAGTGTATTCAGAAACAATATTATAACATATAGACGACATAATAAATAAAAATGTTTTTATAATAAAAAGATAAAAAAATTCATATTATTTCCAATCATCATGACCAACTTCATTGTTGTATTTTTTTTTTAATTTCGAGTTATTTTACATTTAAGTTTTTAAAACATTTTAATAAAATGTTCAAATATGTTATACAGAATACATAAATGTATAGGTATGAGGAAGAAAAGTGCTAACATTTCGTGATTATTCATAAACGTATGCGAATTGATTTGATCTTTCGAAACCAGACATTATTACAAAATTAAATGCAATATATGCGCACGTCGCTGACTAAATTAGAAATAATTTTCATAGATCAAATCAGTTTATAAATTCAATCAGGTGAACGTCCTCATAGTATCTACATGTCAATCGATATTTCAATCAATTGTCAAATTTATTATGGATATTAATAACTGACATGTTTAAAGCACTATTTTTAAACGTTATTATATAAGAAGAGGACAATTACATTTATGTAAAATTACTCTTCTAATTCTCTTCTTTTATAAGAATATAAATCATTGATAAGAAGAGATTTAAAAAAAATGTAAATTAGAAAAAAAAATTTTCCATGTCGAAAAATAAACAAGAAAATGTTTACTCTTCTAAAAGAAAAAAATCAAATAAAAATACTATATATGAATACAAAGTAAGAAAATTAAACATTTCCAACTAAATACACACACAACTAAATAAACACACAAAAAATATCTATAACTATAGTATTTAAGTATATGTAATACTATCCTAAAAAAAATAAAAGTTATCTGTGCAAAAAAATTTCCTGGAGAAACTCAGCCAGAATCTGAAATTATAATCTTGAATTTTACAACATTAATCTTTGAGAGTTCCACGATTTTCAGATTCCGATTTTCTCTCGATTTCTTTTTTTCAATCTCCGATACTCGAAAAGTTGTTATCACAGCGGTTTGTATCTGGACACGATTGCACGCGGTTTCGTCGTCTAGCAATTACTATTCCACGCCCCAGTCTAGTATACAGTATCCCGCAATGTTACTTCTAACTGTTTCCAGGCGCGAAAGTGAGGTTGGACTCGAACAGAAAAGAAGAAGAAAAAGTAGAAAGATCAGTAGAAAGATCACTTCGAAAAATGAAACGAAAATATTGAATTCTTTAATATATTTACATATTCTACTTTTCTGAATTCAATTCAATTTTCCCTGATATGTTACTTGTCGTAAGAACATGTATGCTTTCTCCAATAAATTGTGAGCGAAAAAGAAACAATATCAAATTTCAATCGGGCTTCGACAGGGCTTCAATCACAACGATTAGATTCGATCCACTTTAACGTCGATGATATTGGCTTCTCGAAGTGTAGATATAT
>NW_017259323.1:606343-608840 GCF_001594045.1 Atta colombica
AATTTTCTGTTTTAACAATTATTAGTCCTTCACTACACTGGAATTAATGTTTACGTTTTTGACGGTTACTTGACACTAGAAATTAATTTTAATAAAATAAGCTTTCTAAAGCTAAGATAAGATTATTTCTTATTTAGTAAAAATTGGCTTGGCAAATAGAACAAATATTTTCACAAAAAATTTTTAAAATTTAATCTTGAAAATTAAAAAAAATGACGCATCAGAAAAAGAACAAATAAAAATTATAATATTCAATAAAAAATAATTTCCTACTGTTTATACGAGATTCTCGAAATTCTATGTATTCTATATATACATTCTATATATACAATATAACTCAAAAGTACCACAAGTACTTTATTATTACTGATATCCCGGAATAAATCAGTAAAATAGAAGTTTACGCTTCGTATATCCGTGCTATCTATATATATATTCATGTTATTGAAAGCATCCGGTTTTAGGATTGCATTTGCAATTACTTCATGTTATACATTTCACCAACTGATATTTATTTCAAATAATTCAAAATAATCGTGTAAAAATCAAATTTGTTTATTGATATTATTTTATTTTGATATAACTAACATTTCTAAAGTATAAATATAAGATAAATCATTCTGCAAAATTACTTAAAAATCGTAAAACTTAAAACAAGTATATCATATATTAGGTGTAGTAAAAAGAAATCCATTATTTTTGCATGAAATTGAATGGAAAAATAATGGATTTCTTTTTACATCTAATATTTATAATATCAAATAAATTAAAAAAATAAACTCTTCAGTTGCAATAAAGTCAGAAACAAAAATTATTTAATCTTTAAAATCTGTCATATTTAAAAATAATGCAAGTTACAAACCATGTCAATGTTAAATTTTCTTTGTTAATGAAAAATATATTTTAGTAGACAGCCAGTCGCGCTGTTTTTATTGTCGTAAATAAATGTATAGATTATTTTCATGCGTCCGCAGCACGGAAATCCGAACTCTCTGAAATTTTACTGGTTTCAATCCCTGATGAAAATTCATCCCGAGAGAATTTTATTTCATTGCTGCGAAACAATCGTCTGACGTCTGTCATTTTAGATATTCGCTTTAGTGTGAACAGTTTATATCTATAGTTATAAGCTTACTGCGAAACAGTTATATTTCTGTTCTGTGCTTCCTCCTAACTAACAAAATTTAGCATAAATTACAAAGTTACGAAAATTATTAAAGTAATATGAATATAATAAAGTATTGTTGATAACTTCTAAGGATTAAAACAAATGTTTTCCAAAAATTCTTTTATGCTGTTTTCGAAGGCTGTTTTCATTTTATTTCAAGAGTCACAGTAGACACTTTTGACACAAATCAACATACATCGCTTTCTACGTACAATTTTAAACTCAATCGATACTTTTCAATTTGGGACGAGAATCGGAGTGTGTTTCAATATGATTTTGACCGATATAACGATACTAGAACGCATCCGCAATATACATACATATATATTTGTAATATATTTATAATATATTACAAATATTGTATATATTTGTAATATACATACAAAAAAACACTTCGTTTGAGAAATTTTAAGCTAATTGTAAATTTTATAAGATTAGGTGCTAAAAATTTACACGTTGTGTATATGACATTCCATTTAACTGTAGCAAATTATGTTGAGTGCGTTAATTTGGATTGTTTTGTGTTTCCTAAAAAGAAAACAGCCAAAGTGAAAAGCTCGTGTGCAAATAAATAAAATTCGCATGTATTCGATGTCTAACTTATTCGTTCTTCTTCGGCCCTTTCACGCTTGCATCTTCCATTCTCTATGCCGATCGATTGAACTTCTATCTTCCATAACAATTGAGTACGAGCGATTTTTTTCACGCAGGACCATTCCGTTTTCCGGATAGAGAGGAAAAAAATTCCGCGAAACTGCATCACATTTACACTATCTATGAGTCGTGAGTTTTTTTTTACCGTGCAAAACTTTTTAATTGCGAGGCTCACTCCGATGGTCGAGGCGAGAGGAGGCCATCCAATTTGAGCGAATGGGTTTTTCTCGAAAGCTTTCCCTTCCTCGTCCTACCCCCCGGTGTCGACCCTTTTGCCGCGATTCTTTTGTAACGTAAAAATTGAATCCACATAGCTACAGTATATTCACAGACGTGAACATGTGTTCGTGCATGTCGTGCACACATGACAAAATTCGGCGGAGGAGACCAACTGTCCCTCCCTTTTTCCTTTCTTTATCCGCTTTTTCTCTTTTTCATTTACGTTTATTCTCTTTCTTTTTGAAATAATTGCAGCTACCTTTGTCATTGGCAATTTTTGCAAGTAGTAAATGCAGCGTTAATAAATCATAATTAATCTATTAAATTTAAAAAATTTAACAGCATTAACAAATGCAAAATGTCCTAAGCATTTTTTCTTTTTAAAAATACTTTCATATAAAATAATTATTCCGATATAAATACATATAAATAATACATAAATATTACATCTTATAT
>NW_017259323.1:608940-618569 GCF_001594045.1 Atta colombica
GGACTATAGAAAACAAAGATATAGATATATTCGAAAAAATATAGCTTTTAAGTTTCAGAATATATGTATATTTCGTTACTCTGATTTTTTAATATATTTTTTTTTATAGAGAAAAAGAAAAAAGAGAAAAAAGAGCACGCATAGTTTAATTGTAAGATACACAAATATTAAACATGATCTTCGATCAGTCAGATGGACACACACATCCGGTGAATTTGTACGTTTCCGTTCCACCGGAATCTTGCGGTTGTCCGTTCGAATAAGACATAAAGGAAGAGGAACAGGAAGAGGAGCCGGCTCAAGAGTCGACCGGAGTAGAATGACGAAAGAAAAAAAAAAGAAAATAAAAATGAAAGACGAACGTTGTCCCACGGTAGCTCGTCGTCGGCTAGACCAAACAAACAATCTTTATCTTCTTTATGGTTGCCCGCTTATCTCCGTCCGGCGACTAACTCTCAGCAGGTTCTGTGCCTCTTTCTCGCCTTCCTACGCAAAGAAATCCTTTGTGTTCCGGCATACGTTCTCACGATGAAAGAAAAGAGAGAAAGAGAAAGCGAGACGAAATGCAGAAAATTTGAATAAATCTCGCGCGGCGTCGTGAATATCATTTCGCTAGACTTTGCGGAGTGTTCCGCATCTTTAAGCGAGCACTGAAAACGGTTCTCGAAGGCCATTTCTATCAATATAGTTTAATTTTAATCTTGGTTTAATTAACTCCTCATCTTTTTCCAGTTCTAAGAATTAGAAAAAGATAAAAGAATAAGTTGGATTAAAGTTAATAGAAACGGGCCTAAGTACAGTTCCGGTAAAATTTTGAGAAAGCCATGCCGATGCACTCCGCGCAACGAAATCTGGGCAAGCTTTGCTATAATAACTAACGTTAAGAAACCTTTGGTGTATTTTATGAGTGAGAGAAAGATAAATATCTTACATCGTTTAGCTGATATCGAAGATAAATGGTTGTGTTGATATGAAAAACGGATGGCTTCTTTTGTAAATGATTGTCAAATTTGTAAAAATAAATCAGAGAATTGAGATAAATGTATTCAATGAATATTTTGCAAAATTTCTTTATATTCTTTTTCCTCAGAATAATTCATTCAATCAGTGTATTACACTTCTTCTTACTTCTCTTTATTTACACGTCGTCAGACATGTACTGTTTTATATATAAAATTATTGTGGCTTTTGGTTTGGATACGTTGAGAATGTGAAATTTATATAAATCGACATATGTCGAGAAATCGTCGCGACATTTCCTGATAAACTGAGATTGAGCGCTAGCGAAGTACAAATAACGATGAATTGTACAATTCACTAATACTGCTTTCTCGCAAGACAAGAGAGAAATCAATTTGTGAAAATTCTAACGAATATTTTCAGATATAAAAGAATATCAATATTCTTTCTATGTTCATCAAAGAATTTTTACGATAAATTGACTGAAATAAAAATTGTCAAAGCATATTTTTAATCGTGAATTATTCGCAAAAAAGAATAAATAATATTTGTGAAACCAATTATGCAATAAAGATTTCTAATAATAAAGACTCTTTAAAAATGAAGATATTTCGATAATTTTAAATGTTAGTAAATTCATATTTTTATCGTTTATTGTCAAATATATGATTTCTCAATTCTATTCCATATGATACAGGGTATCCGATAATAGTAATCAAATCACATCTCGTGAGGAGATAGAAATTGAATAAAAAAAAGTGCTAGTTCGCTTCAAACTTTCACATAATTAAAAATATTAATTAATAAAAGTCTACGAGTAAATATGTATCCGTAAAAAAAACTTAACGATGCGCGTTTATGATTGTTAAGAATAGATGTTTGGAGATGTGCTGTGAATGACATTAACTAGGAGAAGAACGATTCATAACTATACTTGTACTATTCGTAGAACATGTCTCCAAACATCTTATCGCGCTCTTAACAAGTACCATGTGTAAAGTTGGAATATCTCCGCACAAACACACGATTATTCGCAGATCTTTATTAATTAATATCTCATTAATTATTTCAAAGTTCGCAAAATGTAAAGGACTTTGCAATTCAGTTTAACCCTTTTTAGATGCTCACGAGAGGTGATCCGATTATTATACACTATACATTATACACTATACATTATATACTATACACGAACTTAAATAAAAAACAGTCTTAAATAAATTACTAAAATCAAAATTAAAACTTTCTCGTCAAAAATCATTAGCATATTTAAAATAAAAATGTGAATTTCGGTCTAAAACAACAGTGTGGATTAAAAATAACAGTACGTAGAAAATGCAGGAATATAATCCGAAATATTTTATTCTTTTATGTGTCGTGTAGAATTAATTTTATTCCGTGCTTGTTCAAACTAAAGTATTAAAGACATACATTAACGGATAATATTTTATATGTGTGTATATATATTATATACATGATTTGTTAAATTAATTTCACCACATTAATAGAGATATAGATAATTAATCATATCTTTATCATCCGGTGAAAGTAATTTAACAAAATCAAATAATAAGCATGTCCACCTAATTCAATATTGAGTCTATTTCGCCCTCTTTCGAGGGATGACTTCGCAATATGACTATGTATAGGGAGAAACGTTCCTCGTGATCGCTTATTGAGACGAGCATGAATCGTGAAATTCGTCCGAAGTCGCGTGTATCCGTGCGGAATCAATTCGCCAGGGTTTCCGTCGGAAGAATGCACAGAGCGATTTAGATTTCCTTTTATACGCGGATTTTTTAACCAATTTGGACTACCTGTCTTTCAACAAAAATTGATCGAGATCTCTGTTATAAAGGCTTTAAAGATTTTCAAGAATAATAAGTTTCAAGCAAAATTTGATGCATATTCAACAGCATTATCCAATCAAATTTTCAAAAAGCAAGACTCAATTCCAAATTCAGAGAATTCATACGCGAGAACATTCCGAAATACGTGAATTGTCAGGAAAAGCGGTCAGCAAAACCGAGAGCTCATCGGCGTTTTGTATAAGTTTCGGTTAACCGCTGACAAACGATCGGTAGCGATCGATCGTGAGGAGATAGCCTCGGTGGTTGCGGACAGAAACGACGTGGTGAACGCAAAAGAGGCGCATTTTCATTGCGTTTCTGCCTGTGACGCGTGGAAAAAGTGGAATGTGATAGCTGTGTAATTAGCTGCGCGCAATAAAATCGTTCTGCAGCAAGGCGATCAAATACTCTTGGTACACTAATAAATTATGAAATCCGCTGCACTGGTCGACGATGCGTGCGAAAGGTTTCACCGGATTCGCAGTCTCATTAGATTTTTAATTGCGGCAATTAAGATCTTGAAAAACCATAAAGATGAATAAAAATTCAATCGCTTTCCCGGAAAATAATAAACTTCGACTGCATGAACTGATCAAATTAGTTCGTGACGCTCCTAACGAATGCTCAACTCGCATTGCTATATTTTCGCCAAATAATCGCGGTTAAATATACGGATTTTATCCACTTTATCACTGCGAATCACAATATACATTTTAATTGCAACATAATGCTGATATATTCCGCGATTATGTAAATAAAACAATATCCTGATGCGTGTTTCCGCATTAATGCAAATAATGGTTTAAATGCAATATTACACGTGCAATTTAACAGATCGCACACGGTGGATAAATATAACATTTTCAGAGACAGATTCCGGTAAAATTAACATTTGTTCGTGTCTAAAATTCATTATGCGTAACAATAAGTATTTCATACATTTCTCGGTACAAAAATAAAAAGCATCGATACAGCCTACGTAAGCGGACGCTGCGAAGAAAGATTGTTCTCGCATGCACAAATGACGCGAGTCCCGTGTGAAAGGAGCATATGGCGTTTTGTATACGAGACTCGCGTTCTTCTGCGTCTTGCCTTCTTTAAGCTTTTCGATGCCACCTGTTACGTAAATGCGAACGAGTGAGAAAGAGAACTGAACTTCCTGCGAGACGCGGCCGATTGATTCGTGCCGTAATAATCAAGGAGGACGAATTGCGTCCTTGTTGCAACGGGAGGTGGTTTTCCCATCTGATGGCCATTCAGCCGCTCGACAACCACGAATGCACTGCCATGCGCCACGCCGTGTGGTTATAATAATTCCAGCTAGCGATGGCACTGATACCCTCGCGGTGCCGAGCTATCGTACGAGTACCGTACACACTACCTTCCGCAAGTTATTGTTAGCCGGCAGTAGCTATATACTGCGAGATATCAATTCATTTAAACGAACTATCAATCCACCGCAAACATTGGAGAGAATGAACCAAGAAACGAGAGATTTCAACGAGGCAGTGAATAACAACACATTTATAGTTGAAAACGCTTCTTGACACAAGATAAATCAATTCTCTGCGTTTTGTTAAATCCAAGTTTCACGATTAAATTGATAAATCGTACTCTACGTAAGTTCCTTGACAAATTAAAAAGATTTAAGGTTTTCTTTTTAAGAAAATCTAATTGCGATAGAATTACTATTGAATAATATATGTATATCCCACATCATGATAAATCTTAAAAAAACATTTATCATAAATCTCGGAATGTTTCGCGGTCGAAGCTAAATTTTTATAACGCTCAAAAATATTCTATGTTTTTCTTCAGACAACGAGTAAGATATCAAGTGACATCGTCGAGATTGCGTACATGTCGGAGAAGAAGCAGCGGTTAAATTAAGCTGTTCAAAATGACTCACCGTTGATATGCATTTGTGGCTCGGCGAGATGAATTCCAATCCCCGCTGTCCCTCGCCGCTGAAACATCTTTGTATATTGCTCATGAACTTGCGGCGAATCGCCTTAAGCGAGTACACGCACAAAGCTGAATGCGGTCGCGGCACGTCACTGTTGGGCCCGTCGCTCTCGGCGAACACAGCGAAGAGCACGTCGTCCTGAGCGGTGATGCCCAGATCGCCGGCAAGTACCGAACCGGCCTTGCCTACGTAAGCGGCTTGCACCAGATTGTAAATACGCTCGTCACTTGTGCAATTAATCGGTATCTCCGTATACGAATAATAATGCTCGTCGTCCTGGCACACACGGACCAATTTTGATAGATAGATCGGCGTCTCCGTATTTTTCATTTGCGTAGTAAGGAAATAACTAAACCCACCGCTGCTGAAGCCGTAGATGTAGTTAATAGGATAACGTTCGCGCGACAAAGAGTTAACGTACATTCGCGTACCGGTTGTCACTGCTGCTTCTGCGATGTTCAACATCTTGTCTTTGTCGAGGGAACGCGAGCTCACCGCTGGCACTTCCGAGCGATAGGGTGAATTACCCGTAAAGGTCACTCCGACGTACATGACCTGAGAGACCGGTGGATTTGGCGGACCAGGTGCGATAAACGCGACTGTTGACGCGGTGGCGTTATTTGCCACCACCGCTTCCTTCACTTCCTGCACTACGTCCGATATGTTGTGCAGATTGCGCACCGTGCACATACCTTGGAATAGGCTGCCACAGGAGATGAGCCGCGTAGTGGTGTAATCGATTACCAGGGCCTTGTTTACATTGTCGACTGGCCGCTTTTGCGCCTCACGGGGGCAGTCTAGCATCGAGCACGCTGTGGAATCGCCCTTAGGTCCGGTGACCTCCTTTACGACCAGCAGCAAGTCCGGTGACAGCTGATAGAGACGATTAACTGCACCTACGTACACCCGGCCTGTGTTCTTGTCCACTACCAGATGGTTCATGCGTTCCACTTCTGGATCATGGAATTTCTGTACTATATCGGCCGGTAACGAGCGCGTTATCGGCAACGATAGCGATAGCATGAGAATCAGCATCAGCGGCAACGACAGGCGACACCAACATCGTCGACGCGGCCGCGATACCATCAACCGCGCCACCCTCATCGTCCCCGTCGTTGTTGTCGGGAAGACTGACAACATGCCTACTCTACTTCCACACTACGGACTCCGTCGCGCCTTCCTCCCGCCACCTCCTCCTCCTCCTCCTCCTCTTCCTCCACCTCCTCCACCTCCTCCACCTCCTCCTCCTCCTCCTCCTCCTCTTCCGCGCTGTCCGGCGATTGTGGCGGAGGTGGCTTCTTCCTTGAGCCTCTCCCAGGCCTACAACAAAATAAATAAAATATTTGATTATTAACATAACAGACGATATATATTTTATCATACTTGAGACGCTAAATAATAAAGAAATATATCATAAAGAGCAATAAACTTTTCAAATTTTTAAAGTTGTATTGAAAAAACTTCTACCTATCATATATATTTCTTATTTATATGTGTAGAAGAAAAAATCATTTAAAAAGAAGATATTTTATATAATGCCAAATTCTTTCTCTATTGATTGCGATAAAAATTTGAAAGTATATTTATAATTTACAAATACATAAAAATAGTTACATACAATAATTTTGTCTCTCCTGGCATTCAACTTTTCTAATTAATATTGTCTCTTGAAAATAATTATAAATTTCTTTCACTTTTTATCTTTCTGTAGACATTTGTCTGCTATTGTAACTACTATTCGTAACATCAAGGAACGAAACATTATACGCAAGAGACAGTGTTCACCATGCATAATTGTAACGATTATCTTCTCAAACTCAAGGTGAGAGCACTTCTTGCACGCAACGTAATCTACTTTCGATCGAAGAGAAAGGTGCAATTAGTGCAACGACACGGAACAATTATTGCCGAGAACGCATGATACAATCAGGCATAATAATGCGCAGCGTTGCAAACTGCGCTTCCAGAAATTTTATTTAAAATATCTTCAAAAATATTAGGCATAGCTTTTTATTATTTAAATTTTAATAAACTCAATCAAATAAAAAGCAGATAAAAGTTGAATGCTTTTTTATTTCTAATTTGCTTATAATTATATCAACTTAATGAATGTTTTATTTTGTTATCATCTATTTCTTAAAACAACCGTTTTAAAAGTTTGTTGGACTTCTACAATTTAAAAAAATTCATTTAGGAATGCCAACTTTACAGATCTATGTTCAAACTGCTGTCCGTTAATATTAATATAATGATATAATTTACTAATTATTATTAACCATTTTTCAGTTTAACATCTTTGATAAGAATTTAAAAACAATTCAATGTTTATGTTCATTATTGTTTCATTATTGATTAATATCAGAGACACAATCTATCACAGTTTTCATTGAATTTATAATTTAAATAGGATTATGCTGATGTGGAATATCTGACAGTTTTCAAAAATTAGGGACAAAAAAATCAGAAAGACATGTAATTTAATTAAAATATCAAGTATCAAAGTCAAAAAGATATAATTCATCAAGATATCTAATGACAATACTATCTTGTATTATTCTAATGCATAATAATGCGGGATAATTTTTCTGAATAAAAAATAGTAGGTACAACCAACTCTCTCTTGCCGATGATCAATTAGCAATAAATAGCACTGAAGAGATACGTTTTGTTTTATTACTTTCTGATCTTTTTCTATGTGCTGGTTATAAGCTTAAGTTGACACAGTCCCTATTTTTATCAAATCTTTATTTATCAGCCAAGAATAAAGAATAAAAATCGCGAATAAAGCAACAAATTAGCAACAAAAAAATCACTAAATTTATATCTGCATTATATCTCGATTATGCTGCAATAATTCTGTTATCAGCTTAATAGACGTGTTTTTAAATATTTACATAAAAGATAAATAATACTATATAAAACTAATAATTAAATGAACCGATTTGGTGAACATTCAAATTAGCAGACCAACATCAAAGGCAAAGATATTTAAATGACGTTTCGTTAATAGAAAGTAAGCATCTCTATGTGATTAGGAATCCTCTTTAACGATCGTTCAGCAGTTCACGTTCTCACAGGAGGATCCGAAGAAGGAAAAATACTTAGTAGGACGAAAATAACGAGATCGTGGCGGCAGTGAAGCGAGAGGAATGTACGATTTATCGAGCAAGAGAAAACCAGGTGCTTTTGAAACGTGCCCCGACGCATCTCGTCGGCCCCCTCTTAAGAAAATGACTTCGTGCAGCCGGCAAGCATCGGAAAAAGCGAAGGATGGTGAACGGGCGAACGAAGAAAAAAAGAGAGGCGGCGATCGTCTCTCTTTCGTCTCTTATCACAATGCCGAGGGTAACGGCCGATCGGGAACAAAAGTTTTCTTATTTCCTGAAGACCCATTTCCCCCACTTGTTCCCGGATTACTCCCCGCCAATTTCATTCGATGTCAATCTCGGTTTATAGCGTTCTGCCCCGAGAAAGATTAGAAACATCTGCGTGCGAAAATCTCAAACACTTTGCAAGATTTTAAATAATACTTCAGTCGCAAAAAAATGTTAACGATCCATTTTCCTTAATATATACTTTTATATGTATAATTGATATATTTACATAATTTTAATATCAATTTTTACTATATTTTATCTATAAAAGAAAGTATTATAATATAGAAGTAAAGCAATTTTATACAGAATAACAAAAAAGGAATAAAGTAAACAACTCCGTGTTCTAATTTTCTATGAAACTGTGAAAGTACAAAATATCGTTTTTATTCGTTAGATAATTGAAAGATATTGGAAAAATGATCGAATTATCAATTATTTCTATGAAATGAAATTCTTTCCTCAGAATATCAATACTATAAAAAAGAGACTGTGTAAAATTTATTTACTTATAAATTAAATAAATTATTATTTATTAAAAAGCATTATATATATTAGCTGTCGTTTTTTTTTAGAAGAAAAAAGTTATTCAAAATGCAAAAAAATGTTTTACTTGTTTCTTCAATTGTAATTTTGCACAACTTCATGAGGTAAAGAATAACTTGACTACCGAAAGAATAATATTAGTTTCCTACTTCGCATATTCGGAAAAGCTTGAAAGAAATGAAAGATGAATGCTCGATTTATTTATTCAACGGCATAGTTGCAGTTTCGTAGGCTATAGCAACTTCGATCCAACAGTGCGCGTCATTAAATGACGAATCGGAGAATCCAATATCGCATAAAAGCACTTGTTCCACGAAAAGAAAAAGATAAAGTTCGCGCGATTGTATGAGCCATTTGCAGTGAGTAAGCAGTACAAGTAACGACTGCATACACAAAGAAAGTAGACCAGGTGACACGTGCACCGATAAGTATTGAATTGACTGCAAGCACGCGATTTCTCAGGAAAGAAACGATGCGAGAATGTGCTGAGGAAAAAAGTTGCTTAAGAACAGTGTCATAAAAAAATCCTTCAATTAATACTTAAAGCAATTTACAGAGGTATCAGAAAATAATAAATATATGCAATATGTATATACCCATCTGTATGTATCTGGATTGGTAAAAAACATATTAAGTATGGGAAAAAGTTCGTGGCGTTTTTTTAATGCCATCTAACGGGAAAAACGCCATGAACTTTTTCCCACACCTAATATTTTAAATGTCAATTAAGCATGTTTTAAATAGTTTAAAACATGCTTAATTGATGTTTTTGATATGTTTTTTTATAGTATTGTTTAAAGCATATTTGAAGCATAAAAATAACATATTTAAGAAAAAACACAATGTTTTATTCTTAAAAAAAAAGTATTAATCTTCCAACCCTAGTATATTATATATGTATATGTATATGTGTAGGTATATATATATATATATATA
>NW_017259323.1:618669-631963 GCF_001594045.1 Atta colombica
AGGAAGAAGTGTTAGATAAAAAAATAAAAAAGAAAAAAATACTAAAAAATTATGAAAAGATAGAAAGAAAGAACTCACAGAAAGAAAAGAGAAAGGTAGAAGAAAGGGTATGAGATAGAAGAAGATGCAATGCAAAGAACAGAATAAGACAAGTATACATAGAGGCAATAAAGTAAGTTTATTAAGATTTGTATATGGCTGCGATAATATAGATAAGACATAGATAAAGCAAAAGAACGGCAGAGAAACAGATATAGAGATAGAGAGATGTAGTATTTTAACTTAATTAAGTATTTAAATAGAGTGCGCGATAAAGGAATAGATGAATGGAGTGAAGTAAGATCGTAGTTGTAAACTAAGTCTCCTTCTTGACTTATGTTGAAGAGAAATTTTAGTCTATATTATGTGCGTACATGTATGCCTATGTATGTAATATATATATTATATATATGTCGATATAACATTGCATTTCCAATGTCGATTCGCATGTTAATTATAATTATCGTAGATGATAGACTACGATAGCCTTCCGTATCTGATGAAGAGAACGCGTGCCTTTCTTCATGAATTCTCATTGTACTGGAGAAGAGCGACACGCACTTTGACGTCAGTAATTAACGATCTTAATTGCTCTCGGTAATTTGCACCGCGATTTCGCCAGAGCGATACACGACGGAGACACCTCTCGTTTCCGACAACGAGTTACGTTAGTCGAGAAAGTCAAACATGCATGAAACTACGAGGTAATTAGCGTGCAGAAGCTCGAGGCATTGCCAAACTCAAGTCTGTTGAAATGTTTAATTTATCGAAGTATCGATATTTTCACTCATTCAGTACTGAAGATTATGCATCAATATGATACAATATGAATTAAACAAAAAAATAACTATAAAAAAACAAAGAAATAAAATCAAATATAAAAGGCTATAAAGATAGCAGGAATATTATATACGCTAAAAATTAAAATATGAAATTTGATAAGAATATTTAGTACTTTAAATATATTTTTTATACAAAAATTTTTTAAAATTAAAAATCATATCATATATAATAATCATATAAAATAAGTTATATCATATAAAATAAGTCAAAACACTTTGTAAAATTGTATCTCATAAAATTCATGATAAATTGATCCTTCAACTACCAATCTTTCATACAGAAAAATTTATTTACAATGGCCACCATATGGAATATACGTTGAAGATAAGATCGCCTATGCAGCTTAAGAGACAAATTGCCTTTTCAAGAAAAGGCTACGTAACGAATGTGATTGCTCGACAACGTACTTTAGAAGAAAGCGTATTGAAGACATGAAAAAGAATGAGTATGAGCGTCGAAAGGAGATTATGGAATTGGAAAAAGCCGAAACATAGAGGAACGATGCAATGCTCTTCATGATCTTTTAAATCTTTCATTCTCTTAGCTCGAGGTCTTCTTGATTCCTCATCAAGCAAATTTGATGCAGAAAACATGTCACGGAAACTTCTTGCATTGAAAGAAATATGACGTAGAAAAAATTTTAGGCTTTTAAAGCGTTTACGTACATATATAAATAACTGCTCTTTCTATAATTTTAATATGAGAAACAATAATAAGAACTCTTCTACATTTAAATAGTTTTACATCGATAATAAATGCATTTTAACCGTCTGAATTGATTTAAATACAACTAATTCGTTACTCTATTAAACTTATTTAATTACAACTAATATGTTTTCTTGTGTATTCATTTCAATGATCAAACGTTTCTTATTATTTTATTACTTTTCCTTGTGTAACTTTTTTAGACGATACAATATTAATTCTTTTATTTATTATATTAATTATTTTTTTCATTTATTTGATCTGCATATTCATCTTATTAAAACTTCCGCAACTTTTTAACTTCTAAAAGATTTTTTCTAGAGTCTAAATAGATTTTTCTATTCTCCTATTTAATATTTTTCTGATATTGCTATTTATTCTATTTCTAATCAGAAAAAGAGAGAGAAAGAGTAATTCTGTTTTCAATAACAGCGATTTATTACTTATCAAACCTAAACAACAAAACCTAACAAACTAAAAGCTCTTAAACATAGCGGCATAGCTATTATGGTCTACGGGGAAATTTTCCGGGGAGAGAACGGCCGTTAGCAAAAACTTACTATAACCAACTCGGATGGGAAAACTTGAATTAATTTGCCACCGCTAAAACACAGGAAGCAAGGGATGAGAGACTCCGAGCGGCGGAAAATTTGCGCAGTCTACCGAGTCCGAAGCCCCTAATGGATCCTTAACGAGTTGAACAATCGTTAGAGGGTTTAAACAATCGTCCGATGACTTTTTAAAAACAGCCGATTCCTTCGGCAAGTCCAGCATATCGAGTTGCTAGCGGCGACAGAGGCGAACTTTCCTCTTCGGCAAACTTAAACCGAAACTAAAATGTAACGCAAAGTATATAATCGCAAAGAAGCGTACACTTCACGAAGACATTCCAGCTCGTTATCTTCGCCTCGGCCTCAGAAGATTTACAAACTTGCTATTATCTTGGTTGATTTTCCGGTATTTGCATCGAAAACGCAATATTTCAGTGTTTTCAAGAGAACATATGAATATTTAACGCTCTAGGTACGCAAAATACACAAATTTTGTACTTTTAATTAAATAAAATTATCTATCTATAAAAGTTTCATTCATAATATAATCTTATATAAATCTTTAAAATTCTATAAAATTATATTTTAAATTTTACTATAAGATTTTTATTTGCCGTTATTTTAGACATTTAAATAGATATACTTTATAAATACTTTATAAATATATTTGCTATATTAACATAAAATAATTATCTTCCGTTTAGAATATGTTATAATTAAATCCGACGATAAAATTCCATGTCTTTATTATATTTTAATTATTATTATATTATTCACACACGCATATTAAAGGTATGCGAGATGCTTACCAAATTATATTATACAAAAATCACTTGTTAAACGATTTATGACTATTTTGCTCATTGTTCCTTCAAATTATGATTAACCAAAAAATAAAAGATGAAAAGATGAAAGATGATAAAAACCATACATGGAAAGTTAAATATAAAATTGATAAGTCAATTGATATCACAGATTAACTTGTTTAAATGTACACTAAGAAAAAAATATAGTCAATTTTAATAAATATTTAGTTGGCAATATTCAATTAAATATTCATTAAAATTGACTATTTTTTTCAATGTAGCAATATGTTACTTACTTAACTCTTATATAAAAATTAAATAATTTATGAAAATTATTGCTAAATAAATAAATAAAAATAAATAAAAAATAAATTAAATAAATATATAGAAATCTGAAATAATCTAAACTTAACAACTATTATAACTATTATAACTATTGTGCGGACATAAATTCTGTACAATTATTTCTACGGATATATGTTGCAAAGTTAAGATCATTCGTTCTGTCAGCTAACGAGGTACGATCCATAAAGTAACAAGGTGATATATTACCTGTGGAAATGATCACATATCAGGTGATCGCTTACAGAGAAAATCAGGTCAGACGTAAAAAAGACAGAAGAGAACGAACGGTCCATCGAAACTAATGAGAAGTAAGAGGCCACCCGATAGCACATCAACGATACTGTTTGATTTTTATTACTCTCATTTAATGAATTCTGTTGCATGGTGGATTAAGCAGTGTTATGACGCCGCGTCATATGAGGGACAGGACTAAAGATAGTCTCTGAATTTATTCTTCATCGTAGCAGTCATCAATCTTCTCTAACGAAATTACCTAGCTACATATATTAATTGTATGTTTTCCAAAAAAAAAACTCACGCAATTGCTTGAGACAATGAAATATTTCAAGTCCTAACTGTAGGAAAATTAAATTTTCAACTATATCAGTAATTTGACATTACGTAATATGCGGGCGTAACGTAATATATGTATGATACGTATATAAAATATTTATGATTTAAAAATTTGTCAATAATATATGACTAATAATTAGCATAATATCAAATGCAGTAAATTTTTAATGACGAATATAAAATCAATATAAAGTAATGAATAATGAATGTAAGCATCGTAATTCCAATTAAAGTTTCTGCTTAAATAAATTCTATTCAATCAATTACATTAAAAAGATTACAAATGTGATGAATAGAAGCAAAAAAATTTTGTCTAATTATATATATATTAGATGTAGTAAAAAGAAATCCATTATTTTTGCATGAAATTGAAAAATAATGGATTTCTTTTTACTATATCTAATATATACACACACACACACACACATGCTATACATCTATATATATATAATACATTTACAGATATCTCTTGTATGAATTAATTAAAATTCATAGTAAAATCCAATAAAATATCAAATCAGTAAAATGAATTTTTTCATTGATATCTGTCTCTTATCCAATAATAGCACAATACTAGACGAATTCAAATAGACACTAAAAAATAAACGCGATCTTGGCAAATTGCCAGTCTTACTTGCTTAATTCTTAATATACACAATGTGTCACATTTGTTATTATCCACCTAAGAACAATACTGCATTATCAAAGTTTCATATATAAATCTGGCATTTCTATTATTCTGTCGTTTTAATAACTGCGTAGATATTAGATATTCGAAAATGTTGCCGCCATTAATATATTTACCAATAAAATATCTTTGATGTCATACAAACAAAATTATTCAATACAATTATACATATAATTATAAAATAATTAAAAAAGATTTAGTTTATTGATTATCCGTGTCTACTTTTTTTAAATGTTTTTATTATTTATTAATCGTTATTTATTATTGACAATATTTATAGCTAGTTATTATTTTGGAACATCACAAAAATTAAAACATTTTTAAGAATTAAGACTAGATAAATCTTGTTTAGTAAATAAGGAAAGGGTCAGAGAAACATAAATAAACGAGATTGTGCCACAAAGCCAATGAGAAATAGAAGTAAAAGTCCTTCCGATGGCGTCATCCAAGTCGATTTTTATCTCTCAACAGTCTCAACTCGAGGCCTAAGAAGAGAGAGAGAGAAATGTATAGGAAGGAATGCGTGAGAGACATAAAGAGAAAGACAAGGAGAAAACGGGGATACACTGAGAATCTGCGAACAAAGAGAGAGCGAAAGAGAGAAGAGATATCTCGAAGACTCGTGGTGCTCGGCAAAGGCCATTTACTGGTGACAGAGACAAATAGAACCGGGTACATTCGAGGAGGGTCCCTGCGAGGAAGGAAGACTCTACGTGTGTCGTCTAGTTAGACGAAGCAGAAGGGAGGAAAGGGCAGGATGAGAAACCCCATGCGCAGAATGCACTACGGGAATGAATTCTGTCATGACGTGCCCCTTTATGGCAGGGCTGTGACTCGACTTGCGAGTGCCCTACGTGCCCTTTTAATAATTTCGTAACAATTAACGAACGAAGCGCCCTTCGGTATCAAACTAACAATAAATAGTAAACGAGAAAGAAGATAAAAGAAAGAATGCATTTTTTACAAAGTAGTATTTAAAATATTACTTTGATAAAAAAATAATTGCTTGCTTAAATGTCATTTGTAAATATTTATTATCATTGGATAAGTGTTTTACTTTGAATATTCTATATTATCTAGATTTTTAATATTTTGTGTACAAAAAATTAATGAAAAAAATTGATTCGAAAATTAGATAATTTTAGCACACAAGACAATTCGACACTTTCTAGTATATTTAAATCCTTGTTCATCATAACGAAATAAAAACAAGTTTCCTGTGAGAGAAAATAAATCCTTCAAAATAATACATTTTACGATAAATACTTATAAATATTAATACTAATAATACTGCAGTGAAAGTTTCTAATAAATAAAAAATGCGAATGCTGAAAAAATGTGATTAGATATGTGAATGAATAATAGAAAATTTATAAAATAATGAGTCGGTGAGCCATACGTTTGATTCCAACATGAAAACGGAGATAACTCGTTAATTTGCAACACGAAAGAACTAACGCATAATGCGTATGTGTATATATTTGTGTGTGTGTGTGTGTGTGTGTGTGTGTGTGTGTGTGTGTATGTGTGGATTAATATCAGGCGCGATTAATAACAGAGCGGGTTTATAAACTTCGATTACTACGCGCACGTGCTAGTGACCGCTCGTTGCGTATTATACGATCGTGCATATAAACCGCCTATCGCGGGTCAAAGTGGATAACGATGCTCGCTTACTGTCGAAAGTCGCGTACGATCGTTACTCGACCAATGCATGCGCTGGGAATAACACAGAGTGGTTCGAAAGGAATCAGTACAGTTTTACTCGTGCAATTAAATGATTTACTTGAACACACATTTCAATATTGATAAAAGTAATAGTATTAAATAATACTATTTGCTGTTCTCCTTTTTTCAATATACTTCTTGTTTAATCAATAAAAGTTTCAAAAACAATATATAGTTTACACTTTTCTTTCCAATTAAATCAGTTTTGTTAGAATATATTTATTTAAAAATAATTTTAAAAATTATAAGTTATTTTTTTATACCATAGTTTAATTCACTAAAATCATATTCTAATGTTCTTAAATTCGAATTGTTATTTATTTTTCGATCAGTTATTTGGGAATTTATCAAAGAATTGATTAGCGAGTAAATGGCTTTGGAACACTCTCTACTCCGCTCAAAAGCCCGTAAAGTTCCGTGGAAACGGTTTCGAGCTCTAAATGTAGTTAACGGGCGGCCAAAGCTGTTCTCGGCCCCTGTCGAAACGCCCTGCGCAGTGTGTCTCTAGTGAATTCGGGACCACCTTGCACACACTCCGAATGTAATTGCAGCTCATAATCCGTAGGGCTAACAAGCGCAGTTCCGAGGCGCAATATTAATATTCGGTAGCCATCAAAACGTTATTTACAGTCACGCATCACTAATAACGATCCATATACCGTTATGAACGAATGCTAAATTGTAAAATTTGTAGTCCCACTGGAAACTGCATTAGCTGAGCTGCTAGCATATGGCAAAAGGGACAAAGTTTGTTCTTCGAGTATCAATAGGATGCGACATCTCACAAGATGGATAAACATTGACATTCGCTCGATCAATGTTTACTAGTTGTTAGGTTTTTATTGCAAAACTTTATTAAAAGAAAAAGAGATAATATTTAATACAATAAATGAGGAAAAATTTAATCTTGTTGTCTCTCAGGAGACAACAATTTTGCACGATAAAATAATATAGAATATTTACTGTATACGAAGTTAAATATGTTAGATAAATAAACAAAGATAAGATTTACAAAACATTATGATTTTTATAATTTAACAATAAATATTGGTTGAAATAAAAGTTTGTAGCGCTATTTTATATTATACTTACATGTCTTCAAACAAAACGCATTTACATCATTCGACAAAGCAGAATTTCAACTTTAAAAATCTGTTTTTTTTTAATTGTGATATAGTGGTTTCTGACAGAGGTTTGAATAATTCAACTCAAAATGATCTTTTTATTTAATCCGCGGTAAATCAGTAACAAAAGGCCTTAGAAACATTTTTTTTTAATAATCTTGTAGGAAAAACTTTAAGTTTTCAGAAAGTAAATAATTTTTGCAAATTTTTTTGGATGTAACAGATGTACAAAATTGAAGAAAATTTTCCATTTGTCTAGCTTGTAGTTTTTTATATAAAAATTATCAAACTCACAAAAACTCGAAAGACAGTGACTTTTCAAAAGTAAGTTTTAAGTTTTAAAACACTTTTTAAATTTAAATTTTGTTCATTTTTAACGAAGCTTGAACTACGAAGTTCAAGAGAGCTACGAACTTTTGTTTCAACTCAATGCATATTTACATAAACAGTATTCGCAAAATATTGAAACTATGAGCAGAACATTAATAAAAATAAAATCAATGTTTTTAAAAACTCAGGTAACTTTTATTATTTATCTGCAAGTTGCAGTTCTTGTTTTAAAATATATTTCTTATCACTCAAAGTAAGTTCTCTCGAGAGAAAATTATTTTCAAGTTATTTTATTTACTTTAACAACTTTTTTATTTACGACGGTGCCAGAATTTCAATTCTTGAATTCAGGTCACATCTTGATGTGTATCACTTAATACAAAACAGAAGCTGCGTTTCAACAAAACCGCGGCCAACTGTTCCCATATTACAAAATGGGGTGAAGACTGTTCAGAAATTTGAATAGAAAGCGAGGCCGAACATGAGGGTCAGAACTTACAACTTATAACTCAAAGTTTATAAAAGAAAGAAACAGGAGCAAGCATGAATGTTAGAAGGGAAAAGGGACGAAAATATAGTAGTATTCGCTATCGACGAGAGAGGGGATGATATGCCGACGATCGCAGGGAGATGAAATAGAAGAGGGATGTTGCTTGTACAGAGCTGCCTGTTAAGTTTCCCGAGTATTATAGCGTACGTCGAAGCCCCCCGAGAGACATTGGGGTTTTGGAGTTGGTTGTCCGGGAGGATCGACCCAGGGGTATGCTCACCGTCGTTCTGGCCTAAACCGACTTGGAAAGCGGACAGAGAGTAAGAAATGGGGGTTTCTCCCCCATTGCTATACTATGTCCTATGTGCGATAAATTGTCAAAAGTGTACATGGGGAGAGGGACGGAAGAGAGGAAAAGGAAGAAAGAAAGAGAAAGGACGGGAAGGATAGAGAAGGAGAGAGGGAGGAAGGAAGGAAGGAAGAACAGAGAGAGAGAGAGAGAGAGAGAGAGAGAGAGAGAGAAAGAGAGAATACAAAAAAGTATTACGTCAAGATAACTAAATTTGGATTAATCTTTTCTTTTTTCTATATACATATATGTATATTTCTTTTATTTAAATGGATCAAATGACTTGTGATAGGAATTTCTATAAGTTCACTGAAAATACACATAAATACGTTCATATATTTTCATATATTTTCAAAAAAGCGTAATAGACGATTATTTTAGAATATCTCATAAACCTGGATTTATGTATTCAAAATATGCATAATCACATATATATCTCCTTAATAAAAAAAACAATGTGATAATATAAATATATACTTTTAATCGATTAGAAAAATTAATATTTAGAAACTAGTATTAAACATCATTAAATATTTATTGAGACATGTATCGCTTACAAAACAAATTTATGAAAACCGGTCATTTAATATAACTGACACTTCAAGTTTTCAGGAAACTTCCATCATACTGCATTGTGCTGTCCAAACTCTCATAATAAATTGTCGTTGAAACAAATACAAAATTAAACAGTTAAAGATAATAGCTGACAATTATGATATCAAGTAAAATAGTTAACGATTTCTGTAACGTATAGGTATAGCTTTATCAACAAAACTTTTAATTTGATAAAGTAAATTCATAAAATGTGTCGGATTTTGATATTACTTCGATGTATCATGATGGACGTTGATTGTATTTTCTTTACATTTCGGAATAATTTATTTTAACAGTTACATTTAATAATTTATACATGATTCCATATCTATCTTTTAGTTTAAAGAATTTATTTTCATTTTTATTTCTCTATCTCTGTTTCCTCTTTCTTCATTATTTTATTATTTTTATTTTCTTCATTTACTATATTGCAATACAAACTTTACGATGATAGTGTAACAGGCGATCGTTCATTACAGTGCGCAATAATAGATCGAAGAACGAAAGGCTATGTCTGGATGACATTCGTCACAGTACAGCAGTCACCGACGATGCGTCAGAACATGATGAATCGGCGTAACCGAAATAATGCAACGAGATGCGCGGTCATGTTGGACGACCATATGGACGTGCATTTGCGAGCTGTCACGTCAAGAGAAGGGCTCGACGAAACCGCCATGAGACACCTCCGTTACACAGTGTTCTGTGACATCGTGTCACAACTTCATGATCTGATTTCTGATTGCGAGTCAAAAATCTTATACGAATATAGTTAGTAGTAGAATAAAACAAAATTTTAATGCTTAAAAACAAAAAAAAATCGTAAATATAATAAATAAAATAACCTTTTAAAATCAAAATTATTTTTTTAACTAAAAAAAAACTTTTTTCGCAAATCATTTTTATATATTTTTAATTATTCGCGATTGAATCGAAGTTCACACATAAAACATTTTCTTCTCAAAATAAAATATTACATTTTAATTGAAGTTCTGCAGTATATGTATCATTTAAGATAAATATTTGAGAATTCGTAAAGATTACATAATCCATAGTTATACTTGGAATTAAAGTATCTCAGAACATAACACTTTTAACTCAAGATCACTTCAGAAATCGGATTTCGAGGTTACAACATAAGGTCGTATAATACCATGTATTATATAATACGACGTCGAGATATCGCTATCAGACACACCTGTCACACACCGACATAAGGTTCTCGACGACTTTCCGTTTCGCCGCGAGAATTCGTATAGCCTAGCTTTTCCCATTGTAACGAAATAGCAGCAGTCTGTGTCACTACTGTAACGCTATAACCACAAATCATTCGCGTTTTTAGACGTTTTATCAAATAGAGTTTTCCTTCCAAATATACTGTCCCGTGTAAATTGCTTTTAGATATCATCAACTAAAACGATATAATTCTTTTCCTATGAATTTATTGCAAAATCTATTTTCTTTCGAAATCTTCAAATTTAAGTGTAAATTTACATTTAACGTTTATAACTTTTAAAAATAGCGCAAATGTAATATGAAAAATTTAATTTTCTCAAATATTAAATTATATTATGTGTAATATTGTCAAATACAAATTTTCATATATTTCAATAAGATCATAATTTCCAATGAATAATTTTTAATATTTATTATAAACTCATTTTTATATAATAAACTATATAAGTTTCAAAAGAAAATAATCTATGTAGATTGTTAACGAAATGAATATTTGCAAGCGATTATGATCTACTTACTAGTACTTATTATACATAATTGCTATACCAAGGCATCGAGTGTCATCAGTTGCATCGATAGTATAACAATAAACGCACAGCTGCACATTATTCACTGTGATAAATATTTATTATAACGATTTGATTGCAATGTATAGAGAATTAATTTTTAAAATAAAATCAGTTCAATATTACACACCGATTTCTGTAATTAATCATTATGATAATTACGTTCGTAATTACAATACAATTACCATCACACAATTATAATAATGCCAAAAAAATCATGTTTTTATGCTATGATAAAAAAACTCTGCATGACGTTCTTAATTTTCCGAAAAAAAAAAAATCTATTTTCTTTCATTTCTTTCCAAAAAATTTTGTAAACAGTTTTTCTGAGACTGATAATAACCTGAGATTACATATCAATAAACAACATATTTTTACTGTTGCTCATATTATAGATGTAAATTCTATCGTAAGAACTTTTGTAATAATAAAGTACAAACCTTTTATGATAATGCGTACATATTATTTTTATTACAAAAAATATTTATAATAAATATTTATAAAAATATTTATAAAAATATTTATAAAAAATATATTTAATAATAAATGATTACGAAAATGATTTTATTGTTAAATTACATACAGTATACTTATCAGAACATTTACATGCACAGAAAAAATGTTACGATTGCCACAACTGGAAATGAATTTTTGTCCATCAATATATTTGATTATGATAACTGTAAGATGGACATATCTTTACAGCCATAACTGTTCAAATATGCCAATTTATGGTTATCACACACAATCTAATAGTTCTTCTAACCAAAAAATGTATTGATGGCGACTTTTAGTCATGGCAACTGTAATCATTTTTTCCGTAAAAGAAATCTTAAAAGTCTTAAAATCATTATACACCGACATAAAGAACAATAATGCTGAAAGGAAAAAAATCGGAAAAATATGACAATGGAAAACCCCCAAAAAACAATTTTTTTCCCAAAGTTTCCGAAAACTTTCCTAGAGCTAAAATAAGAACACTCTAGACAATTTAGACACTGATAATACTTATCATAAATTTGTATATACAAGATTACACACAGTATTCTAAAACTTAATGACAGAAGGTATAACGGATTTCAACTTCTTTCTTAAAAAAGAAAGATAATTATCTTTATAGTATATTTATCCTTTATAAACAAAAATTTCTTATTCAATAGCGTTGTTTTTTCAAAAAGTATCCAACTTAAAAATTATTGATACCGAATTTCAATTAAAAGAAAAAATATTTCAAATTGATCGAAGGATATTTATTGATTGAAACTTCAAACTTTGTATGAGAGTTCTATGATACTTTATATTAACCGTAACCACATGCAGAAAGGAAAGGAGAAGAAACTGCTGATGCTGCAAACACCGAACACTTTTGCGAAAATCCCACGTTTAATACACTTTGGACGACTTTTAAATCACCTGGCGGAGCCTGTCGCATAAAGCTCTGGGCCTCGCCCCGAGGCTTGCAAGGCAACTTAAGGCTTTTCCAACCCACCTCTAATCCAGTTTTGATTATAAATCACTTAAAGCCGCCGTCCCGAGACGGCGAAACGAAGTTTCCGAAGGTTGTGCCACGCCGCGTCCACATTTACCGACTTGTCCGACCAGCCCGTAATTGAAGGATTTATCTAGAAAAGCGTTGCGCAGAGAGAAATTGAGGATATAGGTGGAAGGGCACAAGAGGACAACTTTTTTCCAAACTATCCAAGAAGTCTTGTTTTAAGCACTGTTACATCTACGATATCGATTATTTCGAAGCTATCTAGTAATAAATGTTTCCATCCATTCCGAAAGTGGCATAAATCGAACTTTGAAACGAAACCAATTTTACACAAGATGAGATTACATTATTAACGTGGCATGACCGTTTTAATAGGATTATCTAAAATTGATTTACGTCCCTTCAGCATAAGCAGCAACTCGAGACTTAAGCAAATCACTACATCTTGTTGAAACATTGTTCATACGTGTTTATATGTTAGATTTGCGTGTCACGCGTCACAATAAAATGCCCGTAATTCATCGTCTGGGAAAAGAGACGAAACGAGATTTCTAGGTTGCTATATAATTTATGACATTCTAAATGTCGAATGACACGGATATATTTAACATTAAGAGTGACATTAAGAATGACACGGATATATTTACCGACTATCTAAATATCTATTTTAAAAATGTATTACAATACAAGGAAAATTTCCTAAAACTTTTGGAAATATATATTATAAACTTCGAAAAAAAAAAATATTACATTATCACATACACGCAAAATTTTAACATATGTGAATAAATTATATTATTGAATTTTTATAATTATAAAAATTCATATATAC
>NW_017259323.1:632063-647735 GCF_001594045.1 Atta colombica
TTTAAAAGTTTTTATTTATTAATCTGACCGAGTTATATGCGGATTTCCTAAACAAAAAAAAAAAAGAGAAGTGTCCTCGTGAGAAAAGGCTATGCAAGATCTCGTTAAATTAATTTTCATTGAAAGGGTTAACGAAGCGGCCGGTCTGTCTATGCGATTAAGCCCATCGAGATGCACTTTATTGATTATATTTCCGTCATGCCTTTCGCACAGATGCTACCCAAGCTGGCTTGCATTAAATACAACTATAGGTAATAATGCGTCTTTTGTTCGGCCATTCGATCACGAATGGACTTATATGTCCCATAGTTCTTCTATTTTTTAAAATTTAAAACATTAAATATCATTTATGTGTGTACAAGTATTTCTATATAGGTAGACATTGGAAATATAAAATAACGTGCAATATCTTTTATATAACTATACAATTCTTATTATCATGATTATTATTATTTTTTTAATATTATTTCTACATTTATTATTATATCTTATTAAATATCTTATTAAATATATTTCGATAATTTGTTCCATCAGAAGTGTTCGTAAAAATAACCTTTTTGATTTATTTATCCATATTACTTAATTTATTATTTTTATCTTACTTTACAAATTTATAAAAATAATGCTATATATATCAGATGGAGAAATTCTTCCTACAATTCAAAATAACCATATTTTTGCGTCTGTTGTATTTCTAGCCCATGTGACACATATCATCAATGATATGTTGAATCAATGATATGATGAATCAAATGACATTAAGTTTTTTCCATAAGTGATATTGTGAGATCAACTGCTGAATTATAATGTCGAGTGAATCATAGCGAATCACCTTACCCAGCAAGATCTGCACTTATCGTATTATCACACCGTGTCAAGGTTCTTCGTCCTAAATACGTCGTAGCAACATCAAATTGCAGTAGGCACGCATTACGTCAGTTTAGCAGGTGATTCATTGCGGATAACGTCGCGCCGAGGTAATTGCGATCGTTATGCGCAAACAAAGTCGTATGGTTCTGTCGAGTGCATAACAAGATGTCATATCGATTCCTAGAATTTATTACACACTGAAAAAATTTTAGATTGACAATGAAGAAGATCATAGATTCTGATCATATCATCAGAGAATTTTTTCTCTCTCTCTCTCTCTCTCTCTCTCTCTCTCTCTCTCTCTCTCTCTCTATTGGAATTATAATTAATAAATTCAACCAGTAAATTCTGATTTGTCTATTTTCAAAATTCCAATTAATGCAACCAGACTTTTTTTCTATTGCATGAGAGTCTTTGAGAAAAAAATAAAATGTCTTGTCAGACTTTATCGAAACAAATAATATCGATCAAAAATTATTTAAAGTCTAATGTCAATTAATTTCGATTATAATTGTACGTTATAAGAGTAATTAACTTTTATCTCTTAAATTTTCTCTGTTAGAAACGCAAAGAAACAAATACACTGTATGGTTAATCTAGCCTCAAGATATCTTTTCCAAGCAGACCTATTAGCATACGTAACATATCATAGACGTAACTCCGACTGCGAGGAACTGTAGCAACAGAAGAAAAAAAAAAAAGGTTAAACGAGAGAAAGAAGCGCTCTAGCACAGATATAAAAATAGCTCGAGTTTCCAGGGGAAGAACGAGTTAAAGTTCTCCTCCTTCTTTTCTCGCCATCTAATTTTCCCATTCCATGCAGAGGAACTGTGCGAAAGCAGAAATGCGAGCTTCGCCAAAGACACCGAGCACACACATATTTACAAACGCGACTCGCGACTCTTATCCAGTAATCTCTTCTCCAAAGAGAACACGCGGCGATGCTATCTCTCGACGAAATTGTCTGCTACAAAACTTCGTCTTAGCGATGCGGCGCGGCGGCATCCGTATCGTTGCCTACACCGGCGTCATTTTGCTTACAAGTAAGAACCGTTTCCGAGGGCAAAGGCGCGATATCCACACGATAACTCGTGAATACGGTGGCGGTGGCGGATTTTTCTCGGGCGAGGCTGGTGGCGAAGAGACGACGACCGAAGGGTAGGGTAAGCCGCAAGCCGGCCAATGTAATTTCATCCACTTTTTATTGGCGCGAAAAACGGACTTTAAGGCCTTAAGCCACTTAGATTTAATAGCGCGACCGCGTTATACGGTCGGCCGTACGTTCCGGCTAGGTCGGCGAGAAAAGAGAGAAGTAAAGAAAAGATAAAAGCGGAGTAAAGTGGGACAAACAAAGATGGAGAAGGAAACGCTTATTGGAAGATAAAAAAGTTATTATAATATTATATGTTGATTAAATGCCAAACAGAAATAAGATAATATTATATCTTAAAGGGTCGAAACTTCAAACAAGGCCACAAAAAAGTACAACTTAATTAAATTTTAATAGACAGTAACACACACAAACAAAAAGTTCAATCAATCTTTCCTAAAAAAAAAACCGATTATACCCGCTAAATGTGCGTATCATTCTATATTATATATGAGTATATTGATATATTAAATATAATAATAATATATAAATATACTATATATAAGTATATTGATCAGTAATTTCATAATTTAATAAAAGTATACATGAATCAAAGATAGAAACATGTATAAACGTATAAATTAAAATAATTTTTACATGAATGAATCAGCATAATTTTCAATAATAAAAGTAAAAAATGCTTATTGTAATTGAAATACGTAATGTTCCGAGTAATAACGCGTCTACAAACACTTGTAGATCGTATATGCGTAAATGATAATAATAACAACAGAAAGAGAAAGAGGGGACGGAGAAGACATCAATTGAGAATTGTACACGCGAGATACAGAGCGGATTAAATCGTGTAATCCATTACATGCGCCGGTAAAAAGAGCATGAGCGCAGAGAATAGGCTCGCGCTACATGAAATGAAACGGAATGGAGCTCTCGCGCGCGAATCGCACCGCTCTGCTTTTGTATTAACCCAGTTCAATTCGCCGGGCTCTTTATTGATTCCGGTGCCGGCAAGGCGGTGTGAACGAAATCTCATTCTTAACAAGTTCAACGGCTCTGAGCCGTTAGTGAGCGTGCACTTTGTTACTGTAACGGATCGATTATCGGAAACGTCGAACGACCTCGCTGAGTACATCTCGCTCTGAGGTTAAATCGCCAAATCGATAGTTTTTCAGTTAATTCAAAATTGTTATAAAGCAAATATAAATCATATGACATTTCAAAGCTCACAATAAATTTTGCATGAACTTATTATTAATTACGCATACAAAATAAATAAGAAAAATTTTAAAGACTTCAAATTGTTAAAAAATATATATTTTTCTATAAGTAAATTTTGAGACTAAAGTAACGTATTACTTAATTATCTTAAGTGATTTTTATGCAACTTGTTAATTACGTTTAAAAAGCTAGAATAGATCAGCAAAATTATATATATATATATATATATTCACATATATATATAAATAGATAGTTAGATGTCAGACTTATATATGTTATATTACCAAATCAATTAAGAGAAATAAATCGAGAATTTTTAATCAAATTCGATCTTATGTAAAACATAAGATGTAAAACATAATACATGTCCATCATTCATGATCTTTAGATTTGTTCTTTTTAGCTGAACTTTTGCACGGTACATTTTTTCTTTTTCTCGACGTGCAAGAACTTTAGTTAAAAAGATCTGAGTATGTGTGTGTGTGTGTGTGTGTGTGTGTGTGTGTGTGTGTGTGTGTGTGTGTGTGCGCGTGTGTGTGTGTGTGTGTGTCGCCTAGTCAAGTCTTAAAAAATTACGTAGACCTCATACTAAATATTGTAAGAATTACGTGAATGTATGCTCCATACTATTCTAGAATTTTATCAGTAGTTCTGACCTTATCTTTTCGTTCCATCTTTATCTATATGTGTACATTATGCGCGCGGCGCTTGTGATCTCCTCATAATAATTCACGCTAATTAACAAGTTGAACGTCACGAATTGAATATCACGTCAAAAAGTAGTGTCCAGTGTGCTCAAGATAAAATTTCAAAAATATTCTTTTCGACACAAAAGAATAATTCTTGCGACGAGAAAGACGATAATTTTAGTCACATCGATTATCTTGGTCATCATTTCAAGATTTCTTGAAAATAGCATCCGATTATCGCAATCTTGATTTATGAACGAGATTTCTGGTATGCAAGAGAACTGTAAAGATGAAAAAAAAGGAATTACAATATATGAGAGTGAGGCATACAAAAAGTATGCAAGAATGATGAATACCTCTGTTAACATTAGCGGCTACCGATTGTCGTCCACATTATTCTCTCCAATTAATTAATTATCATATTCGATCGCCGCGGTCCATTCGTATTAATCAATCTTTAAAAAAATACAAAACGTCTCATCATAATTCAATTGTGAGAACTTTAAAAAATATATGCAGAACATAAACGCGATATCACATTATTATACCATACATGACGCATAGTTATCGTGTGAAAAGAATGTAATACATAAAAAATTTTAACGGAAAAAGTTGATAAATTAAATAAAACAATATATATATATATATATATATACATACTTGCTCAAATTATCTCGTTATATGATTTCTTTTAAAACTATTTCAAAAGTTTTCATGTACACTCTACAATTGCTTACTATATTTGAAATTAAATAATAGATAATAATAATGATAAGACACAATAATTTGTAATAACATAATAATGATAAAACATAATAATGATAAGACATAATAATTTGTAATAACATTTTATTAGAATGTAATCATCTATACTGTAAAAAATATTCTGATTAAACAAAAGAGTCCGACAAGAATGGTATTTTAGAGTACCTAAATAAAATTTTCGGGTTATATAATAATCATAAATTCTATTCGGTCTGACTAAAATATTATTCTTCTTGGGCCCTTTTATTCAGGATTAGCTGGAAAGATCTAGTAGGTGAAAAAAATCATGGTAAATTCCGGATTTTATTGTCGGACTTTATCCAACAGGATAAATTGGCGAAAACTATAAAATTAATTAATGTGTAATACTGAAATATATTTACATACTTTAAAAAGATATTTTTGCTTTAATTAATAAATTATAATCACGATAGTTTAAAAAAAGATAAATCAATAGTAACAAAACACCTTATAACAAAGTATTTTTTAATTCAAGTTAATATACAAAGAAAGATATACAAAGAAAATATATTTTTGAAACAAAAACTTTGTAGATAATATTATATGTGTGCGTGTACGCGCGCGCGCGCGCGTGTGTGTGTGTGTGTGTGTGTGTGTGTGATTAAATTTTATATTAATTTTTAGTTTTATATAGAAAACATAGAGAAAAACATAATACTAAAAACATAATAATAATAGAATTAAATGTTTTTACTATGACTTTAATATGATCTAGTTTGTATCACTCAATATCAATATCTTGTGACAAAAAACTAATTTATTTGTTATGTCGATTCTTAATCTATTATAGATATTGTTCTGGATAAATTGAAAAGCAATTAACGTTAAACTCAAATAACGAGATATCTATCAAAATACTGGATTAAAATATCAATGACAAAATTTTCTGATTTGAATTTATTTTATTACTTTTAATACAAAAGTTATGTCGAGGTTTTTAAAAAATACCGGTTTTTACTAGCACGGACTTTATCTAAAAAATGTAGAATCCTTCTTTTGTTCACTTTTCAGAACATTTTCTTCAATACCATCTTTGAGATTATCACAAAGATAAGCAGACTGTAAATAGTCTCATTTATCAGTTGTAAGCTTTTTACTTTTTCCTTTTTTGTCCTAACACCCTAGGTATGCGTTTTTCGCATGTGCATTCGAGTCACCGCATTATTCTCGGCAAAGTACTGTCACGCATTCCTGCAGCGTTTCGTAACGTGCAGTTTTCTTAGCGATAACTATTTTACTTGGCGAAAGAAATCGTCGTAATGCGTAACACGTCTCGGTGTAATTGTTTCGCGCATACGACAGAATGTCCGTTTTAAGAACTGAAAATGATTAAATTCTCATGCATTAATTTTCTCTCACATAAATAAGTGGCTAATACAACAAGCACACGCGTGAGAAGAAAGACGCCGTTTCTGACAAGATTCACAAGGTAAACCAAGATAGACCATCTCTCATGCGTATCCGTTTTATTGAATCTTTTTAACGACGATGATGATCGATCCGTTTGTAAGCAATGCGAATCACTCGTTTTCCCAGGAGATTCTGGATAATCATGCAACGGCACTCAACACCGCTAATCGATAAGTATTATTTCATGAATCGCTCGGAAAATCACTTGGCAATTTGCATTCGATTTATATTCTGAGAACAAGACAGATTATAATGCTTCGCGACGGAGATTAAGTCCTCGGATCTTCTTGACTCAAGAATAACTCGAAGGCCTTGGGAGATGGAATGGCAATGAAGCGATAGTTCAACTTCCTGACTGAACTTCGGTAAAACGCTATACTCGAAGCTTAATTCATTTTAAATGGTGTAAGTTCGAATAGGATAGTTGAAACCATTGGCTATGAATGAACTATATATAATTGATTTTTTAATATGTATTTAATTATTGTTACGATATTATAAAAAGATATTTATTTAAAAAGATATTTATTTAATGGTAATAAAATTATATATTAAAATAACAGCTAATAATATAATTATTTAATTCACTCTGCTGTCTCATTTATCTTAATAAATTCAATCCATTTAAGCTATTAAATCCTAAATCAAATTCTAAAATTTAATTTAATTTAATTATATGTCCGTGTTTTAAAGTTCGATTGTTTTATTTTTACATGTTTTATTTTAATCTTGTTAGTAATACTTTATAATTCTTTTAAGCTAATGTTTCATTGCATCTGTTCAAAATGGCTTTAAATCATTAAATTTTCAAAATATTTATCCTTAACATCAAATATAATTATTTGCCGAACACTTATTGTAATTTGCATTCGATTGATATTCAAGATTAACAAACGACACTTCAGCCGAGGTATCGAGTCTGCGATTTTTCGAGGTCTCACGAATTAAGCTTAAGATAGTTCAAGAGTCTCAAAACGAATTACAAAGTAAAAGGGATACAGCTGCATGATATTTTGTTTCGCAAAGTGTTTTCAAACTTATAATATTCAAGGGTATTAAGTTTCTCAAGTAGAAATAACATAATTGAGTAATGATTCCATACTACAACCGACAATAAGGGATTGTTATTATGCTGCATGAAGCTAAACATTTGTTGCGATTTACATTCCATTGATGATGCCAGAATAACAAACATTACTGCTTCTCAAGACGGATATTAAGTACAGATTCTCGCCAAATACGTACACCGAAGGTCTTGGATTGCAATATATAAAGAGGCAAGAGACTCCACTTGCTACATGAACTCTGGTATTTGTCTCGCAAAGCACTTTCGAACATATAATTTCTCGGAATCCGGTATTTCCGAAGTAAAATAATGGCTCGCTGAATCGAGTTAATGGTTTTCCGTGGCTAAGTGATTGATATTATTTCTTACATGAGGCCAAGAAGTCTGTGATTTGCATTCGATTTGTGAAAGTCTGGGAAAATTTGCTCACTGCGATAATCTCAACGGATTCTACCGTGGAAATTAAATCTGCAAATCCTTCTAAATCCGGATATGTATATGTATCTTTTCTTTAATTTTGACGATACGAAAAAGAAAATGAATAAATCCTACAAATATTTCTCTCTTCATGAAAATTATATCTAGATTAGAACCTTTTTCATAAAAAATATGTGCATTATGCGTAATTTACAAGAAACTTATACGATGATTTGCTTAGGCTTTGGTAAAAATTACTGTGAAAAGAGAAACATCAATTCAAAATGTTAGACGTTTCCATGATTACCATCTCAATAAGGAAGAGAATCCATCCGATAGCCAATCAACGACAAAACACCACTGTTGTATTCTAGAAAGCAGGACGCCTGAGATCTCGTATTCTCAAGTATTGTGCGATAAAAGAAAGCAATAATCTCGCAAATAGTTATAACTTCAACTAACAGAAATATCTAACAAAAGAAAAGAAAATAAATTAAAGCTCCGAGATATAGATAATCTTTTCAATAATATGACTTTTCTTTTCAACTTTTCGTTGATTGGTTTTCCCGATGCTGGAAACTGGCAAGAAATAATATTGACGTGAGCATAAGAAGCTCGTGGTCTGCTTGCGCAAAAAAATTTAACGTGCGAATAGTTGTGCAAGAAGACCGAGAGAAATTGAAAATTGCATCAGCCGACAATAGTTTTACGATAATGTTCTCTATATTATCAGTAACTGCGGATAATTCAGACAAATTCACTGATATAGACACTGAAGAAATACCTACTTTGGAAATATCTGGTTTATTTATGATTATTTAGTTCCATTTGGAATTCCATTTAGATATCTGTTATTGTAAACAAGAATATTGGATTTGCTTAAATTTGTCCAAAATACAAGAATATCCTTATTATTATTAATAAACTATAAATTAGAAAATTAGATAACCATTTATATATCTAAATTAATATTTTGAATAATAATAAAAAAAATATTAATTTTGATAAGACGTGTAATATAAAAAAATACATATAACACATATAAATACATATAAATATAAAAAATACATAAAACACGTTATAGTCATAACGGATTACGACATGGAAATAATAAATAAAGCCAATAACCAAAGTTTTAAAAAATTTTCATGTAAAGTTGGCATATTCTATACTACATAATTGTTAGTTGCTATACTAATAATACTATTTACTTCTTTGAAATTTTGACAAGCTACGTCAGGTATTTACATTCATTTCCGGCGTCCTAGTGCCCTTATGCCATGTTCACAGCGGCATCAGCGCGTGACGGGAAGTGGCGACACGCGATTCTTTCCATCAACGATTAGAATAGCTTAGTCTAATATTCCGTGCACCACTAAGTGTACAGAAGAATGAAAATGCACAAAGAATCACGTGTATTTTCTAAACACGTATCCTTATTGTATTTTACAGCGCTTTAAAAAATTATTTCCCATTTTTAGAATTATAAATAAATTTGCTTTATTTATGTAACGGAATTTGGATCATTGAGATTATGTTATTTCTTCAGCATCGATTTTTATTGTTTAAATTTTTATTTATTATATAATTTTAATTATCATAAAATAAAATGGTTATAAATAACTAGAAATTCTGTTTGATTTCATCAAAATGCCATTCTTGTTGGATCCTTTTGTAGGTTTAATGAAAACATTTTTCTCAGTGAAATAAAATAAAAATTATTATTTTTTAATTATTTACATGTTTATGTACATAAAATGTCTAGAATAGATAAAAAAAACATACAATTACATAATAAATACAAAAAAATTAATACTAAAGAATTAACACAATCTAAAAAATTTTAAAGATTCAAGTCCGTTATATTAAATAAATGAAAATTACACGAAAGGTATGTATAGTAATCGTATATATAAATAATTTTTATGGATTATCAATTATTTTATGAATAATTGAATTTATAATTGAAATTTATATTAAAAATTGATTTTCGTGTCGATCGAAATAAAGCAGCGCAAACTAGGAACTTTGTTAAATTCAGACTAAATGGATAAAGTTTCAGTAATAGAAAGTAATGTCTTTCCGATCGATCCAATCAGTGCAAGTTCGTTCATTTCTTCCAAAAGAGAAATCTCGCGGAAAGAGACCAAGAGCTCTTTAAAAGAAGAAAATATTACAAATCACAATTTGTAAATTTCTACTCGAAATTAGTTAGAGAGAAAATAGCGAAGTATAACATTACGATAATGATGTAGTCGGTATCTATGGATCTATTATTGGGACGACAGCCTTGTAATAATAAGTGCAACTTTGTGGCAGGCAAAAATAACCCATGTGCCGGTAATTTATCTTAATTACACCCTCGATAACCACAGTAATTTCGCTAATATTGCGCACGTAGTCATAGGAATATTTCGTCGTCTATCACAATCTTATATGATATCAAGATGATAGAAAAAGAGACAGAGAGAGAGAGAGAGAGAGAGAGAGAGAGAACGAGAGAGAAAGAAGAAAAGCAAGAGGACAAGAAAATTCTTTCCGTAAATCTCTTTGCACTTTCAAAAGAATAAATAAGCAAAGCTGTTTACAGAAAAAGATAAACTAAATAAAAGAATAAAAAGTAGATAAAATTTTATTTAATTGTCTGAATCTACATATAATTTTAAATATGAGTGTTTTAAGTCCTGTGATAGGTGAATAATTGTTCTCAAAATGCTGCAATACAAAATTATGATAAAAAATTCTTTGTAACACTTATTATTCCTTTAATTATTTGCAATCACATATCTGCAAAAAACATGATTTTATTGAGTATTGAAAACTTTACTTACAAAGGGATTATAATAGAAATAAATATTAAAGTGCGCGAATACAATAGATCACGATCAGATAAAGTATCGCGAGATGATTTCTTTGAGGCAACTGAGTTCATTTGCACATACAGTGCCGAGCTGGTATTAAAACGGAACTCTAGTATAGACCCACCGTAACTATTTCGTACTTGTGGAGAAAATTGCTTTTCGTTGTTTCCACGACGACGATACGGACGGGATTATTTCGTTTGGAAGCGGAAATAATTTGCGTTCGTTTGATCCTCGCACTCTGTCCATCTATTTCAATTTCTCCTTCTCTCTTTACGCGACAACGCGAGATGAAAGGCAAAAGGATGTCAAAAGAGTATTCTCTTTCACTGTGAATAAAATCCAATGAAAGCCAGAACATCATAAACACGGTAAGCTGATTCTTTATCATAACGTATTCGCTATCAAAGATAAAAAAAAGAATAAGAGATACAATTATTGGTTTTGCTTTATTCAATCTTCTTTTTTGACAATATAAATATATAAATTTATATAAAAATTTAATATTTCTTATTACATTTATTTCTTATTACTGCCAGTTCTGTTACATAGGTTTTTATTATTTTTACTAATGCGAATGTTATAATAAAAGTAGCAGCGCGTGTTGAACGTCATTCATTTCACGATTATGTTTTTGCTATTATCTTCAAATGTCATGTGGTTCATCGCGATTCGTTTGATCTACGCACTCACCAGTTCGTTTTGACAAAACGAAGGAGGGAGAAAGAGAAAAAGAAAACGAGTCACAGACTGTGAGTTACCGAGTATAACATCGTCCGAGAATGACGGTTTTGGTATAGCATCCAAACTACCATCTTCCCCTTCCTTTTTCTCCTTGCTTCTCATCGTAATAACGGTTCGCCGTTTTACAGCTGGTCGACTCTTTTATTCGAAGATCCACGTGGATGGAAGGATCCGAGGCCATTCTAACACGGAGTTTCCCCGAGAGCAGAACGGGACAGCAACATTCCGTCCCGCAATTTGCTCGGTATAGCCGCGCCAAGAGGCCGTTTTATCGTCAAGGTAAACCCACCAGGATGAGAAACGCCCGATGTCGCGGATAGAAAGCCAACCCCTATCTCCCTTTCTCCACTGCGCGACAGGTGAGGCTGATCGCGCGTTTGATTAACACGTAAAACACGTTGCTAAGAAACACCTTTCCACCAACTTGTTTTTCTTGTCAATTATTAAAGACCGACTCTCCCTGAGTCGACCTTTAATAAAGAAGAAAACACCAAAGGTCCAGGAGAATTTCATTTTAGAAGAAAAAAACGTACATTTTGTAACTCATTTTTACTTATTTTGAGAAATAAAATTAATTATCTTAACAATTATCTCTGATATTCATTGATTAGATTAAGAAAATGTCATGTTTCATATCTTGATTTCTTTAATTTCAAAGTATGTCACTTTCAAAATAATAATATCAAAGATAATAATATCAAGAAATTAATTTCTAAAAATATTAACAAATAAAACATACGCATCGCGATCTTTTATTCAAAATTTGTCAACACTTTGTCAAAATTTTAATTCAAAAATAATTTATTATTCTATACCAAGAAAGTTATTTTCTTGGTCAATTTAAAAAAATTAAAAAATACTTAATAATTATATAAAATTTAAAGAGGCAAACAATACGATTTATATTGTTAGTTATTTTAAAGAGAATTTCTACAAAAATAGAGTTTACTTTTCTCATCAATATTGAAAATATCCGACTGTTTGAAATAAAAATAAAAAGTAGAGAGAAAGAAAGAAAGAGACAGACGGACACAGAGAGAGAGAGAGAGAGAGAGAGAGAGAGAGAGAGAGAGAGAGAAATGGGCAAGTAAAGATAAATATGGTTTTTCAAGGCGTTAACAGGATTAAATTATCTCTTCATTGAATAATCATTTTTTGATCATATTTTTGTTATAAATTTAAAACTACTAAAAATATATAAAAATGAAATATCAGCAAAAATATACGAAAATTTCAATGTGTCAAACTCAAGTAACAACTTTAATATTATAAATTTCAGAAAAATATCATAGATATACATACCAAAAACATAAGATATGTAATTACACATTTTATTTTTGTTCAATTCATAATGGATAAACTCATTTAAAAGAGATATCTTTGAAAAAACTGCGGTTTTTCAAAAGAGAAAGTTGATGACTGGAATTATAAGTTGTGTTCTTTCTCGCCGAACTCTTAGCAGCAGAGTAATGACTGTTCATGTCTTGAGAAATGTCGTTTGAAAAATTCGCAAACACGATGGTTAATCTTATTACTGAATCACTATTATCTTGCAATGTCAGTGTGTCAAAGACGAAGGTCGCTCTAATGCTAAAACTCTACTCAATTAATGTTTCTTAAATTGCTGCTATAGAAATAATCATCGTGTCGCAAGAATCATTATGATTGAGTTGGATACGTTATTACGATCATGTTACACAGTAACAGCGGAAGATAATTATATTTCCACATGTCCACGGTTTTCTCTACCAACGCAAAGTCGTTAACGTAGAATAAAGGTTGTAGTTTTATGTAATTTATGTGCACGCATACTTAAAAAGATTTTTGCACTTTTCCAATATACACTTTTATAAATTTATATTGACTTATTTTTTCACAAAATTGCTATATGAATTATTTGTAAGATAATAATAGTTGTATTTAAAATAAATAATTATATTCTTCCGTAAAAATTAAAATATATTTTATATTTTCTTTTTAACATACATCGTAAATCGTAATATTATATTTTCAAAACTTAGATTTAGAAAAACTCGAAAACTTATGCAAGCATGTAAATAAAATTTATAAATTCTCTGTAAGTTACATAAATATTTAAGAATTCAAAAAGCCTTTATTTCAATATAAACTCGAAGAATTCAAGGTTTAAAATCAACCCATCAGGTCCAAACAGGATCAAGAATGCGATCGTTTTCGCAAGATCGTCTCGCTCTCACTGGGCCCATCGAAATGGGCCCGAAACGAGTTCCAGGAAGAAAGACAAAGGGTCTATAATGATGGTAAAGTAAAGCGGTAAGCGAACAGGCCACCAAAAGACAAAAAGAGTGAGAAAGAGGAATCGTCATTGCTGGTCTCGACAAAAGTTAATTTGACTTCACACGTTCATTGCGAAATCGTCAAGACTGCAGCCTCGGCGAGGACAAAAGAAAATATGTATACATCCTCTTTTTCTACGTTTCTTCGAAGAGAAAGGCCTCGGAAAGGAGGTCCAGTCGTTATTATCAGAATGAAGAAACGAAAGACATACTTATCTCTAAGAGAACCTTCAAACAAGAGACCGAAAAGACCCTGAAATCGTTTGAATTTTAAATCACTTGTAACACATTTGGTCTGCACGAAGATTAATAGCTCTGACCATCCTTTTTTTTCCCCGAAAAACTGAGAACAAGAAAAAAAGCGCATATGGTACTAATTGTACGAAAATATAGAGACGGCGCATGTGAATTCACAGTTCGCGTTTCAACTGAGAAGAATATTCTCGGTTTTTAATCGTAACCTTGTCGTTTTTAATTCCAGATTAGTGTGATCTATAAAAATTTATATAAAAAGAAGTTAAAATTCTTAATAACTCGCAAATATATGTAGTTATACTTGTTGCGTGTTGTAAATGCGCGAAGACATAAATTTCATGAGAGTATTCTTGGATAAAAAGGAAAAATAAATATTTTTATGAAGAGATGTTCAATTTCCAATGGCACACTCGTCGGAAGGTGCTCAGTAAGAATAATTTTGCTAAAATATAAAAAATTTAGCTATGGATACAAATCTGAAACTAATTTTGTTAGATTATCAAAATAATTATATAGAAAATTCAAACAACTGTTTACTAGAACGTCAATATGTTTTGCAGCATTGCTCATCGTTGTTCGAAATTTCTTATTTTTATTATTCAACAAAGTTATTTTTAGATCAGTATATGTAGCTAAATTTTTAGATACATCAATAAAACCGTTCTTTCAATGTGATAATATGAAAAGTATGCTGATGACTCACCCTGTCATCAATGTTAAAACATAAAATACCCAAATATTTTTAACATGAAAAATAAACACAAAGAACATAAAATATGTAATTACAATATCACTCAAATTTTTTTAGATAAAATTTTTATTAAATAATAATTTAATGAGGATATTAAATTGATATTAATAATTTAATGAGGATATTTGCGCTAAATAAAGATATATCTGAAAAAAAAAAATATTAAATGAAATAGTTAGGCTCAAATCATGATTTATAATATATGTTGTGCTACTGACTAAAGTTAAAAATAATAACATATCTGTCATCGAAACCGAAATCTAAAAGGCATGAAATTTAACGTACCACACCTAAGATACACGTTTATTAATACATATTTAATGTATTACGGAATATATGCAGTGACGAAATTAAAGCGCACTGAAATGAAAACGATAAATCGTTTACATAATGTCCTTGAATATTCATCCCGATTGGCAGGATGATAAACGAGTCGGAATGAGATAATTATAAGGATGGTTCACACAAACACAAATTTATGGAATTGCGCCTCTATATGTCGTAGAAGATTATAATATTATCATAGGTTTATTTCTTTTCTATAATAATTCCGCCTCTCTCAGAAAAAAAGGTCAACTCAAGAATATATATATAAAGTATATATAATATATGTGTGTGTGTGTGTGTTTTTATGTACATAATTTATATTAAGTTGTAATTAATAGAGAATTGTAATTATAGAGAAGAGAAATTATGTCATTATGATCTCAATCTTTTTTTAATTGAAGACATACTCATAATCTAATTTTACATTTTTTCAAATAAAGAAAAGTATAAATTTATATTGTGTGATATTAATATTGATCAATTCATATATTTTCAATTATAAATATTATATTGAAGAGAAACATCTTCAATTGTTATCAACTACATCAATTGTTCCGAATAATTCGCAAACTCGTGTGTAAGTTCATTTCAGATTTTGCACACGTAACGTTGTCGATCTATTTATAGAACAGCATTCATGTCTACCTTTTGATTAGCATATCGATAATGAGAAAGATAAAGACAACGGAGCAGAATTCTCGAACGCACACTTGTCGGATGTATAATTTCTCGACGCATGACGCATCTGACGGAATGTAAATGTAAGATTTCAGTGTCGACAGATTCATCATTTGCATACATAACAAAAATAAAATTGTTAAATTTCTACTAGGATCTTATTTTATTTATATATAT
>NW_017259323.1:647835-648889 GCF_001594045.1 Atta colombica
TTAAATATATAAAAATTTAGCTAAATACAAATCTGAAAATAAATTTTATTAAACTATGAAAATAATTACAGAGTGCAAAAAGTATTCGTACAGAGAAAATATTTTTTAAAAAAATTTTATTTTTAAAAAATAAATATTATCCAGCGAGAAATGAGTCATCGAATTGATATCGAATCGATATCGATACAATATCAATTCGATGACTCATTTTAATATAATAATTTTAACCAACTCGATATCAATTCGATGTTTAATTGGCGATCATTTCTTGCTGGATAATTAACAATTTATTCATAAAGAATAAAATAGATTGTATATTTCTTAAAATTATATATATCAAAAAGATGTGTATTAATTGTAGAAAATATATCATGAAAAATAAGTAAAAATAAGTAAAAATAAAAAATTCTATTTAGATGCTTATTTTCGTACACTCGAGAAATGTAGTTTCTAAAAACAGAAATACATACGAAGCTCGTTTGTTTAAGTTAAATATATTCATTGTAAAATTGCTAATGTATAAATTTAATTTTTTACAAATAAGACTGTTTTTAAAAAATTTTCTTGTACGAATACTTTTCTCTCACTGTATGTAGGACATCAAACTTGTTAAAATGAACTTTTTGCAGAATACTGATCATTCTTGAGTTTCTCACATAATGAAATCGAAATCATATACTGACATTGCGGATAGGCTAACGCAATTAAAAATTTGCTGCTACAACTAAAAACTGGTTGCTGCAGCCATATAAAAATGCTATGCCATATTTCACTATCTAAATTGTTGCGGCAATTAAACTTTTCTTTCAGTGTATTGATGGTCTAACAAAATTTATTCAGATATATCTCTAATCAAAGTTTTATATATTCAGCAAAATTGCTCTTTCTGTGTGATTAATTCATGATTATATTTACTACATCATATATATTATATATAATATATGTATATTATATAATTCTATTATATTGGACTAATATTGTATGAAGATTTTAAGATATTCCATACATGAAGCATTCGCCAATCCTAGTCACATATCTTACACTATCTATGTGA
>NW_017259323.1:648989-655970 GCF_001594045.1 Atta colombica
CGGTCGAGCGCCTCGCGGGTGTGCAGGCGTGGATTATTGTGCGAATGATTCAATGATCAGTCACTCGCGCGAGTTCACGGCTGCTTTCTTGCTCTCGTCGATAGCACGATACATTTGTGATTCTAGTAATATGACAGGATTGACGGCACGCCGTAACAAAGTTTTCTTATTAAGCAAATCGACCAAGAGTACCGTTACGAAAGATAGAGATCACGTTACATGCAATTAGGGCAATGTGTCGCTTAACCCCGCGCTGGCACAATGTCGTTTATCGAGGAACGTGCTCTGAAAGTATTACGTACCGACACTCGCTATCTTGCACACGGATAGATGTATCTAAACATTTATTTTACGAAAAAAAAACGAAATGCTAAAGTATTAAAACGACTAGTAAAAGAAATCAAAATCGAATAATCAAAACAGTATTCTCTACTGTTTTGATAATGTAAACAATAAGAATCTCTTTTCTAAGTAAGAAACTTTTCTAGGTAAAGAAGATATTCCATCTGTATAACTGAATTTATTTTTAAAATTGGTTATCTTTAAACTTATACATCTCCTTTCATTTTATTTTACATATCTACTTCTTATACAGAAAAAATGATTTTGCGCTGAAATATCTAAAAATTTAGCTAATTAAAATAATTAATAATCTTATTCATAATTTTGTTGAACTATCAAAATAAATATATAAAAAATTCAAATATAATAAACTACAAAAAGTGCTACAAAAAACTTTAATATTCTAGCAAGAACTTGAGCGTCCTATATAATTATTATAATTACTTTAATTTAATAAAATTTAATAAAATTATTTTCATCTGTATCTATTATATACATTTAAATTTTTTAATACTTCAGAAAGACCATTTTTTGCATGTACCTACATTTCATATTTAATATATTGAAATTATTCTTATTAAATAAATTAGTTTTAATCGCTAATTGGCAGCACACGTTCTCTATCAGATTTCTCTTTAATACATTCACACCTCTTTCTCTCTCAGCATTCGCCATTCGCAGCTAAAAATTTGTGATCCCACGATGCGACGGTCGGGATGCGGGCAAAGACTACGCCTGCATAAATTGATTAACCCATTCATACTTTCAGCTCATCCTCCCCCGCCTCTTGTCCATTCATCGTCGTTATGCGCCTCGCCGTTATAAAGCCGACTCCAGATGACGCGTTAGCTTATCAAGTATTCACGGGTACTACTAAAACGTTTGAATAAACCTTGCGGATATATCCCTTGAGTTAACCTAATCAATTTCATTCGTAAGATCGGAAAGTTCCGTTAAAATTCACTTTAAAAAGTAGAATAATATTATTTAATCACATTCATCTATAAAATTTGCAACAAATTCTTAAGAGATGGAAATTACAAGTTATTTAAATTTAAAAAATCGACTATATTACTCTTTTACTACAAAATTGACAACTCAAAAAATTAAATTTCTTAGAAAAAGATAAAAAAAAACTATTTTTTTATTTAATAGAAAATAACTAAAAAATATATAATAATTCGAAAATAAACTAATCAAAGAACATATGATAGAAAATAGACTAATTAAAAAATTTAAGAAAAAAGAATATGTTTTTTTTTACGTGATCAAATGTTGTTACTATTTAATTGTACGTTCGTTTTTATATTCCATGATTTCGTAGAGTTCTTCCACTCTATTAAAACGAGTATGTATTTATTCGAACGACATATTATATAACGACATTACTCCTTAATATTCTTCCCGCGATGAAACGAAATCCAACCAGTGTTATACTTTCCGAGATTATAATTACGTTTCCGTGCATCTCTCTGTATTATGTGCGGCATGACTACGCTGTTAACATCGCAATATCGTTGCCTTTAATGAGAGAACTAACTTTTTCGTTGTAGAATTGCTCAAGTCAGAAAGACGCCATAAGGATAACACAGACGCTAAGTCGATTCCCATCAATAGATTCTTTTCTTTTTCATACACATTCATAGGTACAGTCAAATACACGCACACGCACACAAACAAACACTTCATTTCAAAACTGCATCTCACTCGTACGAGTCTGGATGATGTATATCTCTCCATTATCCATGCCTGTCTATCTTTAAATAGTCCATAAACAGTGATGTAACTCAAGTTACTTTACTGGTAAAATAATACATTTCCGCTCACCCACAATTTCACAAAATATTATTTACAGAATTTCTAAAAAATTTATTTACTTACACTAAAAAAAAATTTGCTGAATTTCAATAAATATTTGTTTCAATAGTACTACAATAACAAAATATTTACTTACAATAAATAAAAACTTATTCAAAATAAAAAAATTATACTTAAATTAAATAAATGTATGTTTACACTTAGTAAATATTTCGTCAGTACTATTGAAATAAATATTTATTAAAATTTAGTAACCTTTTTTCAGTGCAAACAGAGCTAAGATTTACAGATTTATTCTGTTGATTTTACCCGGATTTTATCTTTAAGACTTATATAATTTTAGGTATACATACCTAAAACATTTACTTAAAACATTAAAAAGCAAGAATTTTTAACATTTTTTAAATCATTCTATAAATAATAAATATGTCAATTACATCCAAGTTTTTTAATTTATTAAAGAATTATCTTACAAACACTGCAGTTTGAGTAGAAAAATGTTGGAGTTGACCACGTATCATCGTTTACTTTTACCTTCACGATACTCCGAGGAAAATACATCCTGTATAGGCACTGTTGATACAGGCGGAGCTTATCTACTTTCTCTGAAAACGGTCTAACGTTTCACGAAGCAATGAGCCTTCAAGCTTGAAGTAGTACAAACCGCTCGAAAATGCTACAGTTTTCTGCAGTGGACGGAGGAATAAAGAACGCGTTGTGGCCGTTACGAGAACGGTGGATTACACACGATTCACCGCTCCAGACTCAGGGATGATATATACGCAATGGAATACCGTAGGGAAGAATACTGGCCGCATAAATTCGGGGCGCGAGTCGCGGCGACGACGACGACGACGCTAAGCGACATATTTCCCGGACTCGCGTTTGTATCCCGAAACGGTATTAAAGTATTAAAACGTCCCGGTGAACGTTCTCTCGTCCCATTCCATCCTGTCCTGCCTTCTCGGATCCTTCTGTTTCCGATTCTCCGCGAAATACGTATTACGTATTATATTCGAAACGCGAACGTGAAAACTGCGTTATCTTGTCATGAGCGCGAGAATTATTTTATCACAAGCTCCGAAATATAGAACTCGTGAAATATTCACGCGTGCTCCGAAAATTCTCCGTATCTACACTGCGAGAGAATACTAAAATATTAAACTGCGAAGAACGACTTTACTACCTGCGTCTGAATATTGCTTGTTTTCAGCTTGATTCAAGAAGTTAAATGCATATGCAGGAACCTCGAAAACGTTACTGTACATAAAGTATCCTTAAAAGACAAACCTTCAAAGAAAAATTACTTAAAATTGCAATAATTTCAGAAGAAATCTCGTCATTAGTACTCTATTTATCGATATTTAATATTTAAAATTAAATACACAAATTAAAATCAAACTTGAAAAATAAACTTTTTTGACAGTACGTTTTTCTAAATATAAAATTTTTTTTATATAACATGTTATATTTTATCAATAATAAATCAATCTTATACTTCTTGATAATTAAACATTGATGCATATATTGGACAAAATAAAATTATTAATAATTAATAATTTAATTGTTTAAATCAAATGTTGTAAAGTAATGCTTGTCATATTAACAAGTATTAAAACGTCCCAAATGTTCATTATTTGATATATTTAAATAACGTTAATAATTATTTGAATAATATTTTAATCTATAGTTTTCAGTAATGCTCAGTACTAATGACTTTCTGTAATAATGACAATGTTTCATTGTTGATTATACGCCAATTTCTCATTTTTATATTAAAAAAAACTATCGATTTACAACCTTGAGAATTAATCTTTAGAGGACGGAGATCAATATTTTAAATCTTACAGTTTTTCCTGAGTAAGATTGGTTATAATTTGTTATTTCGTTCGATTCTTTGCCTCAAAATATGATGACATTTCAAAGCACTATGACCTGTAAAGGTTAAAATTGTATTGATGCATAGTTGACGCGAGAGTGATATATGCATTTGTGCTCTGAAACATTCTCGGTTTCACACTGTTCGTCGAAACAATATTAAAATATTAAAGTCTCGTGGAAATGTCTTTTCTCATATGAATATTTTGTTTTCGATTCCGAGAAACCGCATTGTGTATGCATATACTCGGCTATGAATCACATTGAATACATTATTTTATTACGAACTCCGATTGCATCGAACACCGATTGGTGTGTTTTTATGCTTTCCAAAATGCAATTTTCTTCCTTTGTATAATTGATAAATGATTGCAAAATGATTGAAAAATATCAATATTTTGCTCCCGCGTATGCAATAATTTAAACGTTTTTGTCTTAATTACAGTAAAACATATACTAATTTTATTATTATATATATTCATGCTCATACGACGCCAATAAAATATATTAAACTGATTGCAAAATGTTATAAATATCAAAGATGACTGCGTCTGCAATTGCAAATACCCAAAAGTGACAAGAACATATTATGCAATTCCACACACAAGGAAATATAGTAGGATTTCGAATATTCTTTGCATGAAACAAACGTATGCGCATATTATGTACGCTGTATAATAATCACATCGGAGTCACATATATATCTACCAAAGTAGTTGGCTACCAAAGTTATGGCCGTTTGTTGTATAACTAGACATTGAGAGATGCTAGAATATATAAGTTTGAAAAAATGATAACTGCGCTCCAAACGACAATGTGCCTATGTTTAAATATGAATTACCAATAAATTATATGTAACATTATCTTATAAATAAATTATAATCAGAAATGAATAATTCCAGATTCTCAAATCCGAGAAATGAAAAGGAAAACAAAAAAAAATTATCTCTACACGAAACAAAGCTTTAGATTTAAAATTTAGAAAAATATATGATGTAAAAAAAAATTAAATAAAACAAAATGCATAATAACAAAGAAATGACTAAGCACGTAGAAAAAAAGACAAGAAATAATTCTAGAGCATTCTAGAACGGAATATTGATGTTCACAGACAGATATAAAAATATAATAAGACAGTATCACTGGTAAGAATGCTGGTAAGAATTTTATTTCGTATCGTGTCCACAATGATACGACAAATGCCCGCCATTATTTTCTTTTAGTACACGCCAAAACATACTTTCTAAAACACTCCTTCACAATGAATCTTGTTAAGTCACTTTCCGCCGACAACGTAATGTATATCGCAAAAAATTTAAGAGTTCGAAAGTTCAGTATCTTGTTAATCTATATTTCAACATAGGGCAATATTTCGATTTTAATGTATTGTATTATTTTTAATTGGCAAAACAATTGAAGGGAAAAATTCGCGTTAAACATTCGTAAATTAGTTTTCACATTAATGCTTCTTTCCTTAATCGCTTTCTTTCTTTCAACTCGTTAGACAACTTCACGTCACGCTTAAAATTTCATCATGCCCTTTCCTCTCCTCCTTCAACTTAGAATTCAATGCAGAACAGCGGTTCTCAAAATTCACTCGAAATATCTTCAAATATCACAAAAGAAAATCTTTTGCTACAGGAGATTTAGATAGAAAAATAGTAGAATGCACAAAATGTATCTCCAATTTCACGCGCACTTTCCTTTGTCTGGAACTTCTTTGAACTAAAATAGATTTTTACTCCGAAAAATGGCCACATTGTTTCCACATTTTTGCCGAAGTCGACTTGAAATCCGTTAAAAATGTGAAAATTACATGGATGTCCGGATGGACATGGAATTATCTGATTCAAAATAACATTGAATTTCTATAACAATTTGTAAAATGAATAGAATCTAGTTTACAGTGGCGATTCAATAAGAGTCAGCGGAAGTCGAAAAGAGGTTAAGAACCGCTGCTCCGAAGCGATGTTCTCAAACACAAACTACAAAGTGGGACTCGCTTTCTTTCCAACGCAGTTAGTTAAGTATCCAGATATGTTCGAATCGAGCTAAACGAAGTCTAGCTCCCCGACGAATGCAAGATGCAACGGTCTTTTATGCTCCATAATCGACTCGCAACATTTGCTTTACGCGTGAAACCGATACCTGAGAATAAAGCGGAGATATAAAGAGGCTGGATATTTCGAAAGAAAAGGCTCCGGGGTTCGCCCACAACTCGTTGTATTCAAAACAGAATTAAATTGCCTCTCTAGAGAGTGTCGAAATGAGTGAACGATCAAAAGGAATCAGCGATGTGTGTCTGAACCTGATCGATTAAGCTTAATTATCTTTTGGTGAGTGTAACTTTTATATCCACTTTTCTCCTCGTCTAGATTTTCTCACGAGTTCACTCGCGGCGGAGCGCCCTCGTCTCGTCGATCGTCCCAGCCGATATGCAGGGATCGCAAAAACCACGCCTATGCGAAAGATATCCGATTGTGTCGGGGAGTCGTTGGACGAAAATTTCGACCGCGAGAGCGGCCCAGTCAGCGCATACCATGATGGTGGAGGTTAAGTCTTACCTGTCACGCGTGTTGGCGCCTGTCGGTGGCTTTCGTGTCTCTCCGTGAAACTTCGACGGCGGTCCGCACGCCGACACGCCTGCACATTATCCCTCGGTACGTCACTGAACCCGATATCCGCTCCGCTACTGGATTATTATGTTATATTTTCACTGTACACTTTAAGTGCGGCCGGAATACGACACCACGATACGCGACGCACGGCCACGGACGCGAGTTAGTCACCACCGAATGAACCAACGTATCGAACTGCTCCGCACTGCTCTCACCGCTCACGTGATCACACAGCGGCACTCGCGCACGCGTCCTCCCGCACGGAGCGACGATCGTTCGACGAACTGACCCGGACTGTGAATCACGGCGGCGGCGACGGCGGCGG
>NW_017259323.1:656070-657529 GCF_001594045.1 Atta colombica
CCTGCACGAACCTGCACGAATTCACACGAGCAGGCGCGGCTCTGGTTCTCTACAGAGTACTCCGGACTCCAAACTCCAAACTAGTCCCCGACGCAATCACCACACCACGTTGCTTGCGTTTGCCTTCGTGCCTCTTCGAGGGGTGTCGCGTGACCACGAGAAGTCGCGCAACGCGGTGTACCGTCTGGCACGAAGGCTACGCTCCTTATCTTTTGGCTCTCATTTCCGATCGTGAGATTCGCCGTAGGTCATAGCGGAGGTATAGGCAGGTAGCCGAGAGAGAGAGAGAAACGAGAGCGTGATCGGCGGCAGTCCGATGTTCTTTTCCATGAAACGTTTAAACGCCCTTTTTCTCGCTTCTCATTCGAGAGAGTAACAACGCGAGAAACACCGGAGATACGCGGGTCCTAAAGAAGGATGACGCGCGCGCGTACAAGCCGCGATGTTACAATCGATGGCGAAACGAAACGACCTTCCTGCGAGCGAGGACGTCGCTGTTGCAAAAGGACGCTTGAGCAATGCGACCCCCCCCTTGCCGCGCCGCGCCGTCGCGTCGTTCGAAACTTGGCGTACTTGTGTATCGAGTTTCTCCAGAGAATCGTGATTCTTCCTGGCTCCTGTTCGACTATACGCGACGAGACGACGCGTTCTCACGCATTTTTATCGCGCCCATCGCGCGGGGAAAGCTTCGACTTCAATGGAATTCCCTCTATAGTCGATGCCAATGTGCCATGCATGCCGCTTCGCGCCGATGCTACCTTGCGATTGGTCGTGCATGCGTCCTCGCCGATTGAAATAACACGCGCGAATTAAAACGATGTAATCACGATCGAGCTAAGAGATACCTAGTTTATTGCGCGCCAGCGCACACTTGCTCTTTCATTCCCGATAGCGGAAGTGACAAACAAATAAATCTCGCGATAATGTTAATTACGAAAACGTACGTGGTATAATATTAGCGATGTATCACTTTTACTTTGAAAGGGAACAAAAATATTGTTTTAAATATCATGTAAATTATATTTACTATTTTTAGAATTATATAGCATAGAACTGGAATTAGAATTATATTACTATATTTATTACTTTTCATTAAGAGAAATAATAACGATAGCTACTAACTAACGATAGAACTAAAAGTGGAATGCATTATTCTTTTGTTCTTATAATAAAAACGACAAAAAAAATTTCATGATAATGTTACGAAAGTTATTACATTAATAACTTTCGGAATAACATTAATGATATATCTTCCATTTTGCACTGAAAAAAAATTCTGGTAATAGCTATCAAATGTTGAGTGAAATAATTTCAATCAAATGGATTAATAGGTATAATCAAAAATAATTTTACTTCTGTAAATATTTAGTATAATTATTATCAAACAATTGATTGTATTGTTATATTTGATAAATAATACTTAAAATATTTATAGAAATTTATTAAATATTTATAGAAA
>NW_017259323.1:657637-662750 GCF_001594045.1 Atta colombica
TTAAGATTATATATGTATTTTTAATAAAAATATATAATTAAATTTATGTTACTCTTATGAGCTAAAAGAATATAAAATATGAAGGAAAAGATCCGGACATATCCTGTATTTTCTTTTTTAGTAACAAGGTTTTTAAGATAATTATGCGTGGAATGTTGTAATCTGTATCTACTTAAAGGTTAAAAGAAATAAGGACAACAGTTAAAAATGAAATGTATGTTTTTCCTGATTTTTTAAATACCAATACTCTCTCTCTCTCTCTCTCTCTCTCTCTCTCTCTCTCTCTCTCTCTCTCTCAATTTATTTTTTTCTAAATTTTTTCAAACACACTTTAAATTTTAATTTGATGTGCTAATTGAGCTTAGCAAATGTAATCTACTTTCGTGCAATGTGCACTCAAAATTCATGAGCAATTCCCGAATGTCGGACAGCTACCTTTGAGATTCTCTACAATGCAAATATTTTAAAAAACGCATGATCGATCGAGCATTTAAGTCACTATACGCTTCTGCAAGTCGCTTACTCGTAGGTACACCTTATCCGTTCCGTAATGTGTAACGTCGCATTAATAGTATCCAGGTGTTATGTGATACGGACGACGAAATATGATAGCTTCCTCGTCAACCAACGAGAAATGTTGCGCGTACCGACGTAATGTGGACATTGAGCAATTCCGCAAGTCACTCGCTCACGCATGAAGCAAAGGAATATCGTTTTTCGTCAAACTCTTCTTCCGCCTGCCGGGATCGAGCGACTATCGTGAGGTTTGAGCAATGGTTCGAAATCCGAGCCAGTGAATACTGTTACACGTATTCAATATAGAAGAATATTCCACAGTAATATTAAGCTAATTGCCATAAGAGCTTCGGATTTGAAAATGTTTCAACCAGAATATTGAGTAATAAGAAAAATTACAAACGTGAAGAAATTATTAAAATTAAAAATATAATTTATTCTTTCTCTTAAACTCTCTAAAACTCTTAGAATGAAAATTGAACCAGTCTTTGAAAAAGAGTGAGCAGATTTTCACTCTTTTGGAGTGAGATTTCCTCCAACGAATGAAATCTTTACACAAAAAAAAAAGAATGAGATTTCATTTCTTTGGAGTGACTCTTATTCCAAACAAGGAATTAAAATCTCATTCCAAAAGAATTTTCCAAAAGAAAATTTTCCACTCTTTTTCCAGGGTGAAAAAATTTTCACTCTTTTTCAAAAACTAGCTCAATTTTCACTCTTTTCGAGTGATTTCACTCTGAGAGATCTAAAGAGTATAAGATAACATTTCATTATATCTGGAAAAATACAGAAATAAGAAAGAAATACAGAATAAGAAAAAAGAAAGAAATAAGACAGAAACTATGTTAAAAATAACAAATTCTATTGACAAAAGAAACATAAAAATTACAGAATGTTCAACTTAGTACAATGTAGCTATTTTATCTCACATTCTTACCGAGATTCTTACTTAGTTAAGTTTTTAATTCTCGAATTTTTATATTATTTCTAATTTTTCGCTGTTCAAAAGTTGTATGTTTAATTAGATGAATTTCATGAATATTTAATAAAACTTTTTTAGAAAAATGCTAATTTAACTATATTCATATATATTATATAAGCGTACAATTGTATAATTTTAAGAAAAGAATCTGTGATGACACATGGTTCCTCATTAAACGAAATATTTGATACAAGCCTCATTACGGTGATGAAAGCATGTCACGAGTATTATCGCGACATCCGCTTCGTCTGTTGCTGTTGATAAGACGGGATAGGCCCACGCCGCCCACGCGTGCCAGAACGAAAGTTAGCCCACTCATTCTTTCGAGTAAGTCGAATGCAACAGCACAATTGCTTACAAGGGGATTCAAAATAATATCGGGCACATACGAAATGTGTGCGAAACTATCGCTCGAATATCATTCTTATCTCATATTTTTTTGATTTATTCCTATTATTGTTGAATAATATTGATAAACGCTTATCTAAAATAATTTCCTCTTGATAATATTCCAAACGTTCTCATACCTTAATATAAATAATATGGAAGACCAAAATAGTAACTATCTCTCTCTAAATATTTTGTGTAGATTATCATTACAGCCAAGATGACTTCGTGTTACCGAAAATGTCTTCAATCTTTAGATCTAACACACGTAACGCGCAGTCATTCGTCTATGTGTACAGACAAAGGATTAAAAATAAACTCTCACGTCACGAAGTTAACAACATAAGTTTACGAGCATGCTGAAATTCCTCTGCGTTTAACGACACGTCAATCAACATAGAGTAAATGTCATGAAACTATCCGTAGTATCCTGCCGGAAATATCTTTTCACATTTAAAATGCGCAACATCTCGAATCTGAATGGTTGACTGGTCAGTTAATGATGTGTACAAGCTTGTGCAAGTTCGTGCAAATTCGTGCAAGCTTAACATGAGGCTACCTGTAGATGTTGGACCGAAGGAAACTTCATGGAGCTCGTTCAGCGAAAGAGAAAGGAGTGTGAAAGACGAAGATGAAACGAGAGAGAAACAAAGAGAAGGCAAGAAATAGCTAACGAGAGACAGAGAAAGAAAAAGAAAGAGAGAAAGAGAGAGAGAGAGAGAGAGAGAGAGAGAGAGGCAGAGAGCTGCTACAGGATAGGTAAGAGAGATACGGTCGTTGGCCGGTTCGGGCAAGGCTGCTGGCAAGGAGAACCAGGGCTGTAGTTACAAATAAAGAAAACGGGCACCTCTATCGACACCGCTGCTATAATAACGGGGCGCGTACGAGAAAAGATGCGAATCGTCTCTCCGTCCGTCTCCCGCCTCACCGAGGGGCCCTAAAAACCGGTGCGCTACTTGTAAACCAGTTCTAGATTTTAAAAAGCACCTGGTGCTATTGCGCGCGATGCTCGCGAAAATAAAGCGTTATCTCAGTAAGCTCGTTCCATCATCCAAAAATTATAATCGGATTCATCGCAACACGATTAATGAGATTTACAGTACAGAGAGAGAGAGAGAAACTACGATGTAAAAATATACTCAGAGAATCAGAGGATTTAATTCCAAGGCTAAAGCATCTTATACTTTGTAATTATTATTTTAAATATTCGTATATCTTAAAAAAGTATTTGTTTAACCTTTTTAGTTTTAGAAAAACAGATTTATATTTTTTAAAGTATATTATTTTTGCTATCTCGCCAAAAATAATCTATTCTTTGTTCCTCTCTCTCTCTCTTTCTAGACTTATTTCAATTTAAAAATTATATAATATAATTTATTATCGATCAATGTAAAAATATTAAACAGTTTTTCTGAACAAATTATTCAGTCTTTATATCAATTTTATATACATATATCAAATTAATTATTAGCCCAAATTATTTTTGTTATATATTAGATTATTTTGCAATCAATATTAAATTATATAGAACGTATAATATGGCTTAATGATTAATGTTTTTAATCTTAAATTTTTTCCTGCATTTAATAGATAGCGTATAATAGATTTCTTTCGAGTTATAATCAGGCGTAAATAATTACTATCATATTACAACATAAAAAAAACAAACACAGTCATTAAAAATATATCAATAATTCTATATATATGTTGTTTATTTTGAAACTGTAAATCCGGTTTCGAAGATCTCGTCGAACTCGATATACCACATGAGTTTATATTCACGTCACATTAAAATTCATAACGTTGGAAAGCCGGACACATATCACTTTCAAAGTAAGCGAAACTATTGCTGCATTCTGTACTATCCACCTCGGAAAACAGACTTGCACGCGGTGCAAGTCGAACGATTGTAATAAACGTGCCGTGATTGGACATTCCCACACGAAGAAATCCGAGAAATAATTCGTATTCGCCGCGAGTGACCGTTACGCACGCACCAAGCGGTAATACTACCGTAAGCAAGTATATATTCTACACCTTGGCGATAAGAGTTCTCAGTATTAATCACACCCGGCTCCCCTTATCGGTGCATACTGATTATTAACTGCGATGGCGTCTCGGCGTCAGTTAAGCACTACGTATCCGGCGCTTCTTTTTTACGACCGCTATATCTCCACCGATGATAAACCGCTTATCAGTAGTTAGATACAAAATTAAGTTAATTAACTTGTGGTTTAATGACACGCTCTTTAGCAACTACGTATTCAATATTCAAAGTGCCTCTCAATTTATGGCTATATTCCACGCAATAAATTACTGTGTAATTTTCTACTCTCATTTTCTAAATTGCTGAAAACGTTGTTTCTTTTTTCGTCTTTTAAGAAAGCGGGCGAGTTTAAAGCGATGAGATTTCGATATCTCTTTATAAAATAGAGTGAGATAATTCTCTCTATTAAATTTAAACAGAAACTAAATAGTGAAATAACACAGTCATCACATCTTATTTGTATATCATATTAGTGTAACAACAAACGTTTAAAGGATGTCCGTTCGTATACAGCCCTGAGAACAACTCCCTGTTGCCGTTTCGCCATATAATTCCGAGAGACGAGGAATTCTGTTCGGTCCTGAGGATACGAGTATCGCAACTACGAAGTATTGGGACAAAGGAACTCCAAGGACAAAAGGATAATTCGCATTGTATCTTGACACTCTGGAATCCGTTGCTGTTTGTGTCGCAATATAACAAAATTACAAATGCGACAATTTGATCAAAAATATTATAAAAAGTAGCAATATCGTATATGAAAGCGTATTGTAATGGAAAATTTTGTGAATCACTCGTGTACTGAATCAAAAATTACCACTTTAATCTGGGAATAGTCACCTGGGGTGTTTTCATATCTCAGCGGCAAAAAATGTAAAATATTGTTTTATATTAATATCATTTAACATATTTTTTTCTTTTTTAATAACTATTATGTACGAACATTTAAATCTACAATTTTATTGAAAACTCGCAATAAAAAAGTATTATATTAATCTCTTTAGTTTTAAAAAATACTATCATAATAAGCTTAATTGAGTAATAAAAATGAGAAATAAAAATAAAAAAGAAGTGCTTATTCCACTTAATACTCGATTTAATATTTGTTTAGGTCCTACTTTAAAAAAAAAATTATAATTAAATCTATATCCATGTTTTCTAAAAAAAAAAAAAAAAAAAAA
>NW_017259323.1:662850-672900 GCF_001594045.1 Atta colombica
AAAAAAAAAACAAAAGTAATAATCAGAAAATAAAATATACTATTAATAATATATACTGTTAATAATAATGATTTTTAATTGCGGTGTAAAAATTGGGACTCCAAGTGATCATTTACGTAAAAATATAAGGCAACTATTCACAGGTCAAGAATATTTCAGAGAGACAGCCTTTTCTCTTTATATATTTCTTCTTTCAATTATTGGACAGAGGTGTTCATAATAATGAATGCCAGGTAAATATTGATTTCTTGATAATATAATAAAAAATATATATTTCTATATATATTTTATACGGATCAAAATATCTCAATTATATTATTTTCTTACAAATTTTCTAAATACATATCCATAATTATTTTGATTTAAACAGTTTTTTTTATAGGTTACAAAATAAAGAATTATAATAATTGCATATATCATTAATAAAAAATAAAATATCTAACAAAATTATTAAACTATTAATAATAATTATTATTTTACTCAAGAGATTGGATTATTCTTTCGATATCTAAGATGGCAACTTCAAAAGTATCGTAAGTTCAGATATTTCTAGAAATTCTAGACTAGAATATTTCTGCTTAAAAATCTCAGAAATACAATTCGAATAATAATTGCTACTGTCAAGAAATATGAAATTAAGTTCTAACATAGCGAATCACCGCTTGAGAAATTCGACAAATAATTATTAAGTTTTTCATCAAGAATACCAATAATGAATCTAAATGTAGAAATGATTCTCGAAACACATAATCTTTTTATCAAAGATATTCGTTCAATTCAATTATACTTACATAATTTTTTATTAATGTCAAATTATACTTATAATTTAAGTTATTTTTAATCATTTTTATACATCGCACTCAATACATTATTGATTCAACTAAAATAGTAAAGTTAAATAATTTAAATCAAGAAAATGTATTAAATTTGACTCAAATTTAGTTTATTTTTTTACGAAATGCATGTGTTTAATATATGGAAGTGCTTATTTTTAAACTAATTTCAGAAATGGATTGATTAACATTTCGACATATATGTGAAAGATAAAAATATCTAACAAAATTATTAAACTATTAATAATAATTATTATTTTACTCAAGAGATTGGATTATTCTTTCGATATCTAAGATGGCAACTTCAAAAGTATCGTAAGTTCAGATATTTCTAGAAATTCTAGACTAGAATATTTCTGCTTAAAAATCTCAGAAATACAATTCGAATAATAATTGTTACTGTCAAGAAATATGAAATTAAGTTCTAACATAGCGAATCACCGCTTGAGAAATTCGACAAATAATTATCCTCCATTCGTAACTTTCGCGTTCTCGGCGCGCCTCCCATTAGTACACAACGACTAATTCTCTGGTATCACAGATTGTACATTGGTTAAAACTTCATAATATATAACGCGGCGACAGCAGCGGTGACGAAGTTCGTTCGAGCTTGACTTTCGACGATAAAGGCATTCGGGAACTTGGGCGACCCAGAAGTGCAGTCGGCCTGACCTAGAAACGTCAAAACGACGGCGAAGGCTCGTCGAAATCGCAAGGACGTTCCGGCGTTGCATCGCCTGCCTTACGTTCGTCGACAACAGATGGAATTCACTTAACCATCATACCGATGAGGCCAATCGGCGGAGCGTGAACTGAGTTAACTGCACGGCATGAAGTTGGAATCCCGCGGATTCCCGCTGAGCGTACAATTACAGCTTTTTCTCGCGTGGGTCTCGCTCATCTTTGAAAAATATATTTGTCAACTAATGACGTAATCGAATAGTAAACGTAGGAAGAAAAGAAAGAGCAAACATTCTTAAAAATATCATCTTGGCACTAAGGTCAAATCAATGACGGTCAACTGCAACGACGTCATCGTCGGATAAAAATGTTGGCGACTTGCGTATGAAAGATAGATTCATTCCGAAATGGAAAAATCGAACGGATGTATGCGATATGCGCATCGAGTATGTGTTGTTGTGCATGTGACAAATGTGAGGGATACTCATGAGAACGGAAACGCGGCATCTAATTTCCGCGAGTCATGTGATTCCGTTTGACGCGTGGGTGTCGTATTATGTATGCTATGCTTCAGAAGCAAAAATGATTCTGAAATCATGGTGCGAAGATGAAAGTATGCACAAGTCAGATTTACACAATGGAACGTGAAAGTATGATTTCAAAAAATTTAGACCTATATCTGTTTTAATTTATATTCTTAAATTATTTTCAGTAACGGCAATGAATTTTTCATAATTTAAAAAATATAGAATTTGTTATTATTATCGATATAATAAACTATCTTACATTAACATATTAAGCTCATTCATAACATCTGTAACGATAACAAATTTTTCATATTTCAAAAAATGTAGAATTTGTCATACATATAACGCAACTGTATTACATTAACTAAAAAGCTTATTCATAACATAATCTATCACGAATTTATAAAATAATATTTTCCTCTCTCTTCTTTTTCTTGTTATAAATATAAATATTAAAAGGATTAATTATAATCTAATCTATGGTCATGGTTGATCAGTTAAGTAGAAACATCAATAATTAAAGATGAAAATTAATTTATCATTAGAACCGCCGACATTTTGTTTCCGCTAATCATTTAAATTTTTTTCTTTTTGTATTAAACATATAATTCAGAATATAGAATATAGATAACATATAAAACAAATAATTCTAATAATATAAATAAAATATCCAAATAAATCTTCAACAAATAAAAAGGAATACTAATTGAATATCTTCGACAGTTAGGAAACCGTCAGTAGTTCTAATGTTAAAAGTATAGCTGTTTATCTACGTATTTTACGTCTGTCTGTGTGCGTGCGTACGTGCGTGCGTGCGTGCGTGTGTGTGTAATGACAGGCGTTTTGCAAAGCAAACAAAACAATGATAAAATTCAATGACATGAAAAACACTGTTGCTTGTACTGCTTCATAAGAATCTTTTGATTTACGTTTTTTAAAGTTATTATTTCAAACATGGTTGAGTACTTTAGAAAATTTGTCCGCAGATCAAAACTATTATCGCGATGATCAATGAACGGTAACTAATTGATACGTGTAGAATGAATCGTACGCGAAAGTAAGAGTCTCCTTCACAATGGCGAGAGCAAGCATTTGTCCCGCTCGAAGAGATCGAATGGGAAATAATTATCCATCGCTGTCGGAATGCGAAGCGATAACACAATGCTTGATTACAATCTCCATTCGCGCACGATCTCGCGGGTACGGAGCGCCACAGCATGGCATTGGTATCGCGAATTTCCATTATCGAGATCTCGATCTGCCCTCGACGCACCGACCGACGGAGACGATCCGATCTTTAGCACCCTAGGAGCACTTTTAGCTCCACCGCGCGTGCTTGATTTCGCCCTCGATAAATTCATTCCCCGACTGTAAACTCGCGCTCGGCGCAGTAAAGCAACTCGGGCTCGAGGGGATGAGAAGAAGATGAGAAGAAACGGAGACGCCAAGTTCGATATCGAGTCCTTTCGAATATTCGAGGTCACATGCATCCGTGCGAGAAACGAATGGGTAATTACAGCTTAACACTTTCATAGGCATGAACATAAATAGCCTTCATTCGTAAATTAAAAATTGCGTCACATAGAACCGCTCCACTGTTGTTCACAGCGAATGGATAATAGATTATTCATGCCTGATTCGAAATTCGAGCAGGTGCTACTACTTTGCGTGAATGAACAATGAAGCCGTAGAAATAGCGTATTCAAAAATTTCAAACTCGCGCGTGATACTTTAGGATGTTACTTTATTAAATTAATGCCAAATTAAATTACTATACTTATACTTAATTATATTGTTTTATAAATAATAAAAATAATAGTAATAATTTTTACCTTATTCTATAGAAGGCATCGATAATGCTTGTATGATGTAGCAAATAATTCGCGATTTCAAAATTTTTCCCCCTTCTGTATCTACACAATGTCTACATCTCCTTAATACAACCTTAAATAGTAATGAAGTTGCCAGTTGTGTCGAAGACCTCTCTGCAACTTTTTCGAGCAAAAATCAAGAGACAGTCCTACCCATAATAAGACGAAAGGATTGTTCAGAGAAAGACGTTTCGTAACTTCTTCGCATTGCAACTTGCACACCAAATTCCAAATATTAACCTTCTGTCTGCAATGTGGGTCTTTTTTAACATAAGCGACATTTCACTCAAAATAAAGAAAGACAAAATCTAGTTAAAATAAAATATAATACATAAAATAAAATACACAATTCAAAGTAAAAATACTAATTTTTGTAAAAATAAGCAATTTTATACATTTCCGTTTTAAATTGTGTAATTTTTATACAAATTATTTACATACTTTTTTTGTATAGTACAGTCATATGAATAATATTGATAATCTTTAAACTTATTCAAAGGAAATATTGCACTTAGTTGACTTAGTTCTCTCCATACTCAAACAACAACACGCACACGAAACATCAAACGCCCGTTACACTTTCGCTTGAGTCTCGTTGCGTGAATGATAACAAGTTGTACGAAGCATCGAGCATTACCAAACAAACACAAGGTCGTATACCAGTTGGTTTGGCTTTCATAAAATATTTGACGTATGTTTAATGCAACTATACTTGTACTTTGTTTTATTTATAATAATAAATTGTAAGTATCCTTTCATTAATTACTTCACTTGAAAACAATTATTAATTATTAATGTAATATTTATTTAGAAAATACAATTTACTTTCGTTTAAAAAACTACTATAATTTAACAATTGATGAATATTATCTAAATAAAGATTTGTTTCAATCATGGTTTGCTTCTAGAATAACGGAATCGATATTCTACTAAATGTATAAAAGATATTTCTTTAGTGATTTATTTCCAATCATCAGGGTCATTTTAATATTTTTCAGAAATCTCTCTATCTATCTTCCCTTTCTCTCCTTATCAATCCTCATATTTCCAAGAACGTAAAACGACGGTCGCGGCACGGATTCGGAAATAGAACTTCGCGTGTTCCTTAAAAACCCATATCGATCCTCCATGGCTTGGCGCATCGGCGACGCCGACGCGACCCAACGATTTCGAGCCCGGCGGGCTCGCGAGTCGCGCGTTCGAAACATTCGTCTCGTTCGCTAAATTATTCCACCCACTCGCGCGCGTCATGTGGAAATTCGAGAACCACCTATCTCTTCGCGAGAACACTACCCTCGATTGAAGGAACAATGGTATTCACAAAAAAGGATATCTCGCACTCAGTGAGTATACACGAAGAAGCGCAGGTTCGATGAGACAGTGAGGCAGTGAGATAATCTTTAAAGATGGAAAAGTGAGGGGTTACGATGTATAAATCACCAGAGATTTAAGGGATATTGCTTAAGTGGATATTAGCAGAGAAGTTTTTGATTAACGATTTTTCCCATCCATTCCAAGAAAGATTAATATTATCAATTAACATATAAAGTAATTAATTTATAATAATGTAACTTTATGTAATAATGTTTATTATCAAAAATTGAAATACTAGTTAATCAGTACTGCATACTTCTTAGTACTTGTTTTCAAGCTTTAGAAAGTGTGAACGATAGTGAATAGTAAAATAAATCACACATTACGAGTTAAAGGATAATTTATTTTTCCAAAAAATATGTAAAATCAAAATTTAAAATTACTTAATTTTGAGATTTATTGATTTACAACTTATCATTAACAACTTTGTAAGCATTTATGATAAATTTTTTTCTAATAATTTTGAACCTCGCAAAATTAAATTATAATTATAATTAAAATTGTAATTAAAAAAATTATATTGTTATATTATAATTTTATAATTTTATAATGCAATATATTTTTATCGATACAATTTTAATCGATACAATTGCTATGAGATACAGATATGAGATTAAATTAGTCACGAGCAATACTCTCTATCATATCTCGACATTAAAACGGAAGATACAAGAATATATAACTCGATAAGTCAAAGTTCGCTGGCAGCAGTCAACCGTGGCATAGGTTACCCATTGACGACATACGCATGAATCGATCATCGAGCTCTGACTTTTCCGGTCATAAGTATACCAATTGTATACTGTATACTGTAGTACAACAATAGCATCCTCGCTTACGCTCGTTACTTAATGTCTTTAACCTTTTAGTTCTAGACAGTATGACGCGAGCGCGACTTTGCGTTGCATCGATGTACATGTTTTCGTGAAAGTACCGACAATAAACGGCGAACTATATCCTACACGCAATGTAATTATGCAACACCGAATTGCGCGCATTTATCGACTCGCGTACATCCAATGGACAGAAATGGAAGATAAGAACGGGTTGCGATAAAGCGACGAAGATATCGCACTAAGTAGAATGCATTTCTCGCAAATAATTGCATTGTCTCGCGAGACAATTATATATCTCGTATGCACTTATGTCGACAACCTATGTTTCACGACCTTAAATGCGTCACGAAACATGTATTTCTTTCGGTTCAAATAAAAAATTCAAGGTGAACAAAACGCATGATATTAACTTCAATCGAAAAATTCTTGGAATCAATTTTCTTCGATGAAGTTCCACGAAATAAAAATATTACACGAAAAGAATAATTTTGCTGAAGTCTAGAAGAATTTAAAAATTTAATTAGATATAAGTCTGAAAATAACTTTTTAGATTATTAAAATAATTACATAAAATAAAAAAATCTCATAATGAGCAATACTGCAAAAAATTTTGACATTCTAATTGGAGTGTCTTACAAAATTATTTTGAAGATCCATTAAACTTATTTTTATTTAATTAATCATTAATTTTCTATCAAGTTGAAAAATAATTTAATTTTTGAAGTATATATCATTTTTATTTTGAAGTAAACGAAATACTACAGTGAGAAATTTCTAAAAAAAAATCCAATTAAGCTCCAGTAGTAATTAAAAATTTTGCTATTTAATTTTATCTTTGGAAATCTTTGTCTATATAAAGTAAAACAATATCGTAAATAGCATTGATAAGCATAAAAGAACACAACAATGTTCTGTCACAAGCGAACGAGTATAATTTATCTACATTGTAAAAAAATTCTAGATGACAAATTACGAGAAAAAGGAGTTATATGCTGCGGATTATTCGACTCGCAAGGAAAGCGGACGCACACGCGTTTTAAAAGCGGGCCATAAATATCGGTCGACTTCCATACATACGAAGTCGCGGCGAAGAGAAAGAGGAAATTCCTTCTCGCTTCTCGTCGGCGGGTGGCGGCGTATCCGCGAGATGGTTTTGCATCGCAATAACGTCGGTCGCGACGTTGCTATTCTTCTTCTCCGGTTTTTTGCATTATTATTTCAATTTCCGCGCACGTCACTCGCACGCGCGACGGCGACGCAACCGGCGACGTAGCGAACGCGACCGGCGCAGGCGATGAAAACACCAATCAAAACTCGATAACTCGCGCGTACGGCAACCCGTTTCCGCCAACGTGGTGTCCCCGACGTGCACTTAATATCGATCGCACGGAGCGGCACGGAGGCGCTATTGTTTGCCGGGCAAATTATTGCACGCGCGCCGATCGGTCGCTCCGCGGGATTCATGGCATCGGCGCCCGATTCAGTTCGACCCATTGTGAGCCGGTTCTTGTCGGTATCGCGTATATCTTCCAACAAGAAAATTATCGCGCGTTCGAGTTCTTGACCTTACTTGAACGCCTGCCAATACTATCCAATAAGTCGCACACTTAAATACCGTACCGGCACGGGTGTGAGGTAAAAGGCGAAAATTAAGAGCGAATAAAGAGATTATAAACTCGGATTTCATATAAATTTTTAATGGAGTTTTCTAAATATATTTTAGAGAGCATTTTTCGATATAATAATTACGCGTGACAAAGGAGGAAGAGAATTTAAAAATTCGTACAAGATTATAAAACTCTGTTCGTCAAAGACAATAATTCTCAAACAGATTCTATATAATTTAATTAAAACAAAAGATATGCAAATGAGATATCTTAGCTTGAGCTTATGTTAAAAGCATATAAAATAATTGTACACGATGTATTAATTTTCCTCTTATATTCATGAAAGAATATCTGGTCCAACATGCTTCAGTTCAACCTTCATAGAATATTGATTAATATTGTAAAATATGATAAACACGAATGCTTCCGCTGATGCAACAACGAAAGAGTGCAGGCATTTAGATAGCGATAAGAAAATTATCTCCCACAAGTGGCAACGCGACGCTTGGACTCTTGTGGCCGGTTGCCAACATAGTAACCATTCGACCGAAATAACTCCGAATTACTTAGTTTAGAACATACATGCTAAATGTTCAAAAGGCGGAATAATTCCGGTATCACGTGTGGTTGGAGGAACGAATATATTGCGGGAAAATTTCATAACATATCGAAGTTTAGTTTTTATTTTATGAATTATTATTTTATTTCTGCGAATTCTAATTGTTGTTATATATAATTTTATATGTTATATATAATATTTAGTTTTATATGTTATATATAATTGCTAACAGTTTTTCAGTAGATTCGCAAAGTTTATTTGTCTAATTCGTTTCAAAATATTACACAAACGAGAGAGATATAATGATTATATTTTCTAATAATAAAATATTAATTTGATAGTAAAAAAGTGTTGTAAAAAGCTATTTGCTTTTGTGACAATATTTTACAAAACCGTAATATCGAAAAAGAAAGCAGGGATCTGATTGAAAATTCCGGTTACCTCTCTTTTCATCTTACAATTTTCATTTGCAAGCAAACGCAGAGCAGCATCATAAAGGTACGCATATAAAGCGAAAAACAACAAAGTCCCTTTGCAGAATATTTAAAGTGAAAAACTCACAAAAATGTATGAACAAGAAAAGAAGACAAAATATTTTCGATTTTCGCAATTTTCACTCAAATTATAAACTATGTTAAAAGACAGAATAAAAGATGAGAAATATAAATAATTTTAGATAGTTACATCGACGAAATAAACTCAAATCACAGAAAAAAATTTTGTCAATTTGATTCTATAAAATTTTTATTTTCAGCATTTAACTTATTAATAATAAATGCTTTAATTTCTCTTATTGTCATTATCGTTATCAATAAATTAATTTTTCTCTCATCATTATTTATTCAAAATCAGAAAAGGATAAAGAATCGATGCATCAGAATTAAAATGTCTCGTTTGCAGTACAAAAAAAATGCACTTAGCAAAGAATAATAAAGCGTTACTAATGCAGCTGCAAATAATCAACCATTTAAAATGGAAAATATCTCTAATGTGGCTAACTGTTATATATTGTTTATTTGATAATGAGTTGTAAGCGAACGAGAGATGCATGAAGAATAATTGATTGATAGCCAAACATCTGCATACGCATTTAACAGTTTCTCGCTTTACTATGACTTAACATTTGACTCATAATTAGCGCCATTTTCATTTTTTAATGCTCACATCAATAGCAGAGATTGTAAAACTAGCGTCTTCCGCGTAATTTTCACTTTCTCGAAATTTTTACCATTTATTTAAAAGTCACTTTCGCAGAACGATCCAAGACGTTTTCGCCGGATATCGTATAAAACGCAATAAATGCAAATAGTCTCATATTTTGCTGCACATTATTCAAACATTATATTATTCCGATAGAAGATTTCGCTATTTTCACTTAAAAAAAGTGTATTCTTGTTCTTTCATTATCGCTTATTTATAATTGATAATTTAACTGTATATATAATAACATTATACTTTAAAACTTATTTTTATGTAATTATTATCACACATTAGAATCAAATATTTCTTATGTTATAAATAATATTACAAAAATATAATTTTATATTTTTTATTATAGTATTCCAGTTATTCTCTTCAAAATGAATTTTCTTTAACATTATACTATCAGCGCAGATTAAATTTTTCTTTTTATCAAATTGCAGATATTCATTATTCAATTATAATCAAAGTTTAAGTAATTAATTTAATTATAATAAAAAAGATACAGTAAATTGAGAATTAATATATATAAAAATTAAGTAATTAACGTCCACAAATTAAT
>NW_017259323.1:673000-688405 GCF_001594045.1 Atta colombica
AAATCTATCCGTCAATTCACAACTATATCATTGTCAGATTTCTCAATTAATTTGGAAACTTTGTCATAACAAAAACATGGAATATCAATAGATGTTGAATATAAGTAACCACAAATATCATTAAACATTTACATTATTAATTAGTAAAATATAAAAAATTCTTTTCTATTCTGAACTAAATCTTAAAATCACTTAAGCAGAATTTTGTCAAAAAAATTTAATTATTGCGCTATATACATAAAGTATATTATATATATTTTAAAATAACAAAAAAATTTTAGATCATATATATAAATTTGTTTAAAGTATAAATATTAATATATATGCTATTTATTCATCTATCATATCTTTTTAACATCGCAGATGTCTAATTCCCTCCTCCCATCCCAAAAAACCATTTTAAATTTTAATTACGGAAAAAAATTGACTCCAACTTGACAGATATATACCTATGAGACATAAAAGCAAGCTCTAAGACATTCTGTGCGTTTTCACGATTAAGTATTATAAATACAAATATGTGTGAGATGGATAATGCAATCGCGTTCATCGTGCGCTTTATTTTCCTAGAGAGTGTACTAAAAATTCGCTTTCTGCACGCGTATCCGGCATGTAGGATGAGAGAGGAGAGGTGGAGGATAGAAGATTTATTGGAGCGGCTCGAAGCCGCGGAGTTGCTAATTGCGTTTGCTACTGTGTGCAGGAAAGTGTATTCTCGTTACACCGCTCAGGTTTTCAATTACGGACTGACCGACCGGCCGGGCCCGCGTTTCAGGATGATTATCAGGCTACCATTATTTCCGGTGTACTTCCGCCGAGTCCTACAATATGTTTATGCCAATTATGGACGTCGGTGAAATCGTGTAGGTAACGGAATAATCTTTCAGGTGACGTTCGAGCAAATGAGCAGCGAACACGCGCCCACACTGTCACGATAGCGTATCAAAATTATGCGGTAATAGATCGATATCATTGCTGAGAACGACGTCTATGATCATTGAGTATTTGTTTATCTGCATTTCGTAATCTAGAAAAGTTGATAGGCGTCGCCTTAACGTTCGAAAGTCGATTCGAATCGATCGATTCGAAAATCAATCACATAATAGTCAATGAACTTCCTCAGTTACCGTACTTCTTGTCGAATCTCATTCAATCAAATTTTGTCGCATGACCAAACATTCGAAATAGACTGCGCGAAACGAAAAAGCTGCGCGGATTTTTCGAACGCACAGCTGTGCGGCCGTAATGAAGTTTCGTATCGGTCAAATTTGTACACGTAACTTGTTGCCAGAGAGTACATATTCAGGCCCGATGATGTTCGTTAACTTTGCAACACGGCGGACTCGTTCGTTCCCGCTGCGAATTATGACGAGCATCGCGTTTATTGTCAACTGCAACGAAGCACGAGGCAGGCGCGCTTTCTCTATTCTCTCTCTCTCTCTTTCTCTCTATGAAAACGAGGCTTAACGCGCAACGGGGGATCGAACCCTCTCTGCCGACGCACCCTGAAGGGCTTGCAACCCCTTTTCACGAGAGAGGAGATAGCGTAGCTCTCCTCTCTTTGCTTGTTCTCTGTTCAATCCTAGGCGAGAGCTGCGTGTACCCGGCAAACTCCACCTGAATCATCCAATTCAGCAACAGCCCTTGAAGAAGAGATTAACGCGCCATGTCGTGGCACAAAGAAAAACCAACTTGAGGAAGCTGGCAAATCCAGATATCTCACCGCGTAATTGCTCTATTGAGAATGCAAAATTTTCGAGAGACGCTCTGTCAGAATCAGAAGGAAAAGTTCAACGTATCCGAAAGAGACGAACATATACTTCACGTTCTTGAATGGATAAATTTGATAATAGAAAAATTAATTATATGATGACTAAAATAAAAACAGAAAAGTTCAGAGAAGTATTATAAAAAAAAAACAATTACGCAATATTTATTTTACAAGTAAAAAATAGTATATTTTCTTCTTTTAGAATTTTAAGATTTTAAAGGAATAATATAATTTTTTTCATAATAAAATTAAATCATATATTTAAAATCGAATTCATATAATTAACAATCATAAAACAACAATTGACAAAAACTCTCTTATTAAATATCTAAATATTATTAGAACAACAATTTTATTTATAGTCAATCACTGCTAGATGTTTTTATCTATAGCATATTATTACTTACAACTGCAATATTTACGATATACTGGTTTGATTTGATTTCATTTTCTAAATATTAATATACATGGTGTATATATAGATTCGACTTTAAATAAATAAATAAATAAATAAAGACATAAAATTTATATAAATCAGAATTACCGCTAACTAAAGAATTTTTTATTCGTGCGAAAGTCATATTCAATCGTAGACTAAGCAGTACTAAACATTAAATGCAGGATACGGTTCAAGAATACAACGAAAACGAATATAATAATCTTGAAAATAATGTGAGTGAGCACTGCGCTAGCAGATATACTTATCTCGACAAAACTCGTCGACTTTTAAAACCCCTCTGTCGAGACTTGATATTCTCTTTTCCTCTCTTTCTCTTTTTTCATATAAATAAGCATAATTCGACACCGAGTAAAACTCCACCGAAGCATCCAACACATAAAAAAGCAGGTGTCGGGACCTATTTAACTTGATAATTTGATTTACGAAATTCGTCGTTATATTATGCGAACGTAAGATAAATAAAAAGCTTAGATATCAAATTCTCTTATTCATTCGCTTTTATTCACATGCTCTTAGCAAAATTAAGCATCAGTTTCAAATAAAGAACGCAAAGCAAAAAAGATATTCTTATTTTATACTTTCACATTTCTGTAAAAAAAAATAGTTAAGATATTGTATATTAATATTTATATTAACTTTATATTTATATTTAATATTTAAATTTATCTATTAAGTTTTTATTTATTTTATTACATCATAGAAAACTACTTTATTATAAACATTTTAATAAATATTTTTCTAATATTTCAATAGAATAATTAAACTTCAAAATAGTAAAGATCCTATAAGAAGAACTGTAATAAAGAGTAATTTCTTCATTCGATATTTTGTACACTAAAAAACAAATATTACATTTTGTTTTATAATTCAATCTAAAAATCACCGATAGTGTTTGTGTAGCAAGTAAGAGGTAAGAAAAAGCTGCTTCTCGAATACTTACTTGACTATTTGCAAAGTATCTTGATATTTACGCTCCGACCATTTGCGAATACCGTTTACGATGTGCAGTAGTAAACCTCGCGTGGGATTACAGCCAGCGGTGTCGATTATTTCATTATATTCTTGTGTCATCTTCATTAATAGTTAGCATCAATAAACAGCATCTCTTAACTCATTGCATGTGCTTCCTGTCTCTTCAACCCATAATACAAAGGTTCGTGATTGTTAAATGTCGTCAAATGATCTTCGAACCCGTTAGGACACTGCACGCTGTCCTCACATTAGGCCAACAAAAATCAAAATCAGAGCTGTGAGTACCGTTAAATGTAGGATACTAATGCGCTCTTTACCGTTAGTCGTAAACAGCGAAGTATTCAACGTGTCGAATCGAGTTATGATAACATAAAATAGAGTAGACGAAAACGGAAGATCATCATTACTTTGCAGTCATGTGTATATAACAATATACAATTTGACAATGAATAAAATAAACATCATAAGATATAAAAAGCTAAGAAAATAAGTTTTAAGAAAAGATAATCCAAGAGATTTACGACGAATAAAAGAATACACATTAAATATATTAGTTGCAAAAATTCATTAAATGTAAAATTAGAGAATTTGAAAATATATATAGAGTAACGTTTCTATTAATATATCTATTATTTATTATATAATATTTCTATTAATATTGATCATTAAAAAAATACTTTTCAGCATTTGTATCATCAAATGAACCGTAGCCATAATGCCAATAATAATTAAAAGAAAAGCTAAAAAAAATTAAAAATAAAAAAAACAGGTTTTTCTATTCTTTCAAGCAAGATTTGAGAAAGTAAATTTCCTTTCGCTACTTTTGATTCCACACAGGACGCGGTCTCACATTAAAGTTCACTCTCGCTCTATTTTCTTATATCGCTGTTGTTCACGCGAATTATCATGCCATTGTCGCAGCGAGGTGTCACGCCTTTTTTTGCTCCTGCGTGCAAACGCGTGTCGCCGCCGACCAACCACCGTGAATGAGCGACCAAGGGAGCGATGAAGGGAGGAGCGGAGGGAAGAAGAGGAGAAAGCGCAGCGCTGTATATGCACACGTGTCATTCGCAAGCGACAGTCGCCACGTGCTGCCTGAGCGCTTTCCTCAAAAAATAAACAAAACGTAGCGCCGCGTTACGGATTGACGCGCGTTTACATCGCCCGAATTGCTGACATTGCTGGACGTTTCTCTCTCTCGTTCTCTCTTTTTCTCTAGCTGTCATTCCCTTTCACTTTCTCTTTCTATTCTGATTCTCTCCTCTATATCTCTCTTTCTCTCTTCGAAAAAAACTCGGGCTAGTCCACGTGCGCGCACGTGATGAGATTTGTTGCATATTCCACGCGGACTCACGACAAGAGAATATGAATAAATATCACCCTTTTCACAAAAGCTGGATGGATTCTTGACAAAAATATATATAAAAACACGAGATAAAATTTGGTATTATAATACAAAATAATTAAATGTAAAAATAAACAATTTAAAAACTTTTAAATATTATCTCTGTACAAATGTTGGAAAGTTAATCAGCAAATAATAAGAATTTCAAGAATATCAAATTAAAACTAACGAATAATTTTTTTATATAGATATTAAATTTGTACTTTCTTTATATATGTATTAGCCATTGCTGCAGCTAATTTTGGGTTGTATTAACCTATCCACAATGTCAGTATAGAATTTCGATTGACTAACAAAAAATTGCAACAAAAAATTGGCTACTGCAGCCAATTAAGAATGCTATGCCATATTTTACCATCTAATTTGCTGCAGCAGCCAATTTCTTTCAGCCAATCTTTTCTTTCAGTGTAGCTGTCCTCCCAACCCCGCTCAATCTTAATAAATAAATTATATAATAATGCGCTCTCAAAATCCGCAAAAAAAAACATGTTTGCACTCATTTTATTAAAAAAAAATTTTTTTTGTGAGGGAAGCTAAGTAGGCCATCAGTCAATTCTTTCATTAATAACAACTGATTTGGAAAATTAAATACATAGGATTTATGAGCTATTTATATGCTTTTATATAGTTTTAATTTTTATAGTTTTAATTCTTAAGACATTTCTTTCTTCACAGCCTATTCAACTTCTCTTCCCCACAAAAAAATTTTTCTTTAGCTCAACGAAATGAACGCAAAAATTTTTTTTCCGAATTTTGAAAGCGCATAAATAATTATTTAATTATTATATAATTTATTCATTAAGATTTGATTAAGGGAGGGGAACGGCAGTTATAGACAGACTGTACATTCATTATGCACTCTCAGTATCTGTCTTATAATTTTTGTCATATTTAAAATATGTACTTAAAAAATTTTTTAAATAATGAAAATATAAGAATATAAAAATATAAAAAGATAGATAAACTTGCAAATACATTTAACCAAATTTGCATTAAAACATGTAGATGTCCAAGAATACATATTATTGCATGTATTAAACAAAGTGACAGATTTAATAATGATAAGTGCAATCTTTATTCATCACGATAAAGCTACTTTCAAAAAGCAATCGCACAATTTAAATCTGATTTGATATTGTTTTATCATCAGAGCAGAATTATTATGGATATCAATCAGCGGGCTTATGATGGTGATGCACGGAATAGAATAAAAGAAAGAGAGCAAAATCGTAAGAATAAAAGAGCATGTTGCTACCACGTCGACAAGTCATAAAGACGCGTCGAGAGATTTTACAACGAAGGCGAACGATCGGATCCGCGCGGACGTTTAATGTATGTAACGCTTTCTTTTTACGTAGCCAGCGGGTACGCCGTTCATAATGACACCGTCGTCTTTTCGCTTTACTGCGTGTTACGGTAGCAATATTCGCCGCGTATTATAGCGATATGGCACGTAACACGTTTTAAAACCTCCTCGACAAATTGTCGGGAGCATTTACAGAATGAGATTTGCATCGATCTTTCTTCGATTACAAGAGCTTATGATCGAAGAAATGTTCAATCTTTCCACCTTTTACGACTTGACGTGACTTCTCAAAGAAAAAATTTTACGTTGCTTTCATTCTTTAGTTGGTGTAGATCTCTATATGTAATTTTTAGAATTTCTCAAAAATAATCTTTAATAGGAATCAGCAAAATATTTTCTAACTCTCTTAGGTATACAATAATAATAATTTTCTTATCTGCATATATAATAGAAAATAATATGAAAGAGAAGTAGGCGATTAAACATTTATTTAAATGCCGAGAAAATACATTATGAAAGAAAAAAAACGGCGATGCAAGCAAAGGACGGAACTCGGACACTGTTGTATGTTAATCTCTTCCTCAAAGAAGGGAATTGAGGACGCAATGGGGTCGAGTGTAGTTTCATGCAAGCTCGAAGTGTGCTGGTGAAGGGCTGTTATTCTTTAGCGAGAGAAACGAGGGACAGAAAATGAGAAGGTTGGGTAATCCGTATACCAAAGAAGAATAAGAGCAATGTCGTCAGCGTGAAAATGGCTATATGACGAGCTCATGACGTCATGGAAAACTTTTTTTAATCCTCATAATTTATTTGACTTGAAGATTTAAAAACATAACACGCAAAAATAAATCCACGGAGCTTCACAAATTCAGAAGGGATCTGTAAAGTTAATACGACATTCTATTAATATAAAAGAAAATAATAATTTAATAGTAGCATTTTTCATAATTCTACAATTCTTTAAAGAAACAAAAGAGGGTTTCGCATTTTTTTTATAAAAACAAAATTAGTATGTCATATTTTCAAATTTGGTTTTTGACATTATTTAAGATAAAGATTATTGCACGTTCTTGATAATTTTGATGATTTTGATAATTTTGATGTAAAGGAAAGTGACGAAATTGCGAATACTTAAGAAAAAGTTAAATAAAGTCGATGATTATTTATCAATTAATAAAAAAATTTTTATTTAAAAAATATTTCAGTTATTTGGCTTTAAATTTCAATAATTAACATTCATATATTTTTAATATAAACTATGGGTGCATTCGAGGAGACGTTAGTGTTATTTATGTCATTCTATCCTTGTTTTATGTGCGATAGTTTTATGAATGAAGATTGAATGACACAAATAGCGTTAATAGCATCTCCCCAAATGCTCTTAGATATAAGTGGAAACAAGAAACAAAATTCTTGCCGTTCAATTACGCGCCATCGGAGCAATGTCGGATCGGTTTTGTTTTCCTAAAAATAAATAAATTTCCTAAAAATAAATTAAAAATAAAATTAATATAATTAAGTATATATTATAGTTACAAATTATAGTTTATTAACATATATTGATAATATGATTGTTAATTATTGTAATTTAAAGAACTACAATAAATAAATGGAATATTTTTTAAATAGAGACTTCAATAATTGATAAAAAAATATCGACTTTATTTAACTTTTTCTTTTGTGTTTGCAGTTCCCTCACTTTCTTCTACTATGCCATGATGATATTTCAAGTCATTATTTTTGTTGTACGAGCAACTACTATATTATATTTACTTTAAACGTATATATTGGTATAAATCTTTATTATAACACACATATTTCATTTTATCTATAGTTATATTAAACCAATATATCTGATAAATTTGATTCTACCATTTACACACGTCCGACCACTTCGATCGTGCGTCAGCGATGATAGATCCCTGTCTGAACGTCGATCAGACCACGCTCTGGTGAACAGCATCAAATTAATCAGGATGATTTTTTTCTTTTCGTCCAGCGTTCTTCGATGGATAGATAACACGATCTCGATATACGCCTCCCTTTCTTTCATCGAGAGCTAAGGAGATCGGCAGACAAAAGTTATGCTTCACAAAAATCATTCCCTCTCTAATAGATTCTTTTTTTCTCTAAACTTATTGCTCTTTTCATTTTATTTTTGTTCCTTTTTTTCTTCACTGTTTCAAATATTTAAAAATAAATCTACGTTCCTGACTTCACTATTTCTCCTCCGTTTTCCTTCCTCCTCTCTTTCAAAAGTTAAAATTTGTTGTAATTAAATTTTTTGAAGTTACAATTAATCGAAATAAATTTATTAGTTTTTATATAGATTACTAAACATTGTTAAATTATCGCACTTTTATTTCATTTCAATAAAATTTTTATTCATTTATATAATGACTTATAAATTCCTCTTGTAAATTCCTCTTGTAAAATTGCAGTATAAATACCTAATTATAAATCCATAATAAGCGCCATTTGACTTTTGAAATACGCACACTTCCTGTATTAACGCGCATAATGTAACTACCTCTCTTCATATTCTCTTTCTATGTCTAGATCTTAAATCAATGCTCGTGATATATTTCTGTATAGGACACTATCTCCAATAAATTTGTACTTTATTACTATTCACTTTTGGCTTTTTGTTATTATATCAATTCTTATATCCTGAGAGAATTGAAGTCCCTGGGCATGTAATATACTCTATCTATCTATCATACCTATCTCTTTTACGCGCTTCAAAGGTTCACATTACGATCCGTGATCCTCAATGACGACGAGCGATGACGCCGATTAAATTCCACCACGACTCGCTTCATCGACTCCGCCGCGCCGGCCGCGGGAAGGAAGTCGATGAACTTTCGGCAAGCAATCTTCGGAAAGCCATAAAGCGAAACGCAATTCGCCGACGTTACCTCCCGTCCCGCAATTATGATGTAATTGACGGTTTCGATCGTCAAATGGAGTTTAATAGACGAAAGGAGACAAACGCACTGTGAAAGAGATATTACATCCTTTTCCGCGCCACGGATCTCACCTCTTCATCGTGCGTCAACGAATTACTTTCCAATTTGCGCATGGTCGGCGGCCATGCATATAAAGCTGCCGTAATCTCGAAGAGATATTAATTTCGCGTTCCCAAAATCCACAACTTTGCTGATCCGCGACGGATAAAACGCGAAAATCACATGTACACTTGAGATTTTAATTAAAATGTCTCGAGATTTCGTCGAAGAAGAGAGCACGAGGGCGCGAAAAAGGGCAAGTAAAAATAACAAAAAGAGGGAGAGGGAGAGGAAGAAATCGATACGACATGCTTGGCGGGGAGAAAATTGCTGCTCATTATTCCTCATTACGATAAATTAGTTCGGGAGTCTGAAGTTAAGTTTGATATATCTCGCTGGGCAATGTGTATTCTAAATTTTGTACACCGGGATAATTACGCTCACAAAAACAAGATAACAGGTAGAACGATAAGAGATACAACATGTAGTCATACATGTAGTCACACTCAATTTTGGTCAAAATTGCGAAATTCAGACAGAAATTACATTTTAATTTGTATCGGAAGAGATGAAAATGTGAAAATACAGAATTTTATAATTGATTACTTTTATGATTTATTACAGGACAATTTAATGAATTTAATATGATTTAATATGTAAAACAATATCGAGAAATATAAACATAGAGAAGAAAAATTGTTCAATTGACTAAACTTTAGTTCATCTTTATTTCTTCCGGTGAAGAATGCATATATTTAAGTCACATTATATTTAATACACTTCAAAAAAATAAAAAACAAACTAAATTAATTTAATCAAATGAACAATTTTTTCTCAATGTATACAAAGAGAGAGAGAAAAACATATTTATTAGAAAAATATATTTTTGTAAATTTTTGTCAAACAATTTATGATAAATACAGAACAAGAAATGATAAATTCAGCACAATATTATAATATATTAATAAAACTTTTCTATTTAAATACAAACAGATCACAACAAATTTAACAAATAATTCTTAAATTAATGAATTGAACGAACATTTATCAATTTAACGAATTCATATATTCTATAAAAATAAAATTGAAATTTCGATATTTATAAGTGTGTATAGAAATACCGTAAGTATCGTTAGACGTTAAATGAAAAAAGACGTAAACCGTAAGCGCACGATTCGTTATCGTTAATAATACGCGATGCGAGAACGTGAAGAGATTACATCGATCCCACGCATTTGAATAAAAACGAATGGATTTTCTTTCCATGATGCGAGCTGCAGATCTTCGGCAAAAAAATATAAATAAATAAAATCACCCGAGCGGGATGAATCTCGGTCGTGCCACGAACTTCTGCGATTATGATTGAGATAACGTCGCGTTTCGAGGAAACGAAACTTGGGTGCCTAATCGCGAAGAGGTTTGGCGAACGTGAAGACGAAGCGGAGAGAAGCCGGGCGCGTCGACGTGGAACGCCGTGATTTATCGTCCTAACGCGTGTACTGATTTATTATCTCAGGAATTGACCCCGGGACGATCCCGGGCTTCTCGCTGCTGATGAGCGATGGCGCGTTTCCGTTAATGTCGGGAGCATACACTGCACGAATTATTACCACCTTCGCAAAATTAAGCCAAATTTACACGAGTTGCGTCTCGATGACGACGATTCTGCTGGACGATTCGTTCACGACAAACGCGATAAACGAAGATTATCGTCACAAAATCCTGGCTCTATCATTAACATTTTCCTCGTCACGAAGTTGTGAAATTACGCAAATCGCTTGGAACATAATAAACGTATTATGTACGAATAAAAGAACAATAATAGTTTTATAACTCTGTGGCATTTGAAGTAAGATTCCGATATATATCGGTAGTGAAAGGATTAAAATGTCGAAAATAAGAGATGTAGATAAACTCTCTTCTCATTTAAAACTCACGGTACGATCACAACGTCCATGTACAATAACCGAATCATAATTCATTCAACATCGTCTATATAAATCTAATCTCCATAACTACACGCGAAACGAAGCCTTCTAATGCACTTTCACAAATCACTTAAGTTGAAACTCTATGTATGTTTCACTTTAAATGGTTTACTCGGTTTATACCGGATGATCTTCCAAGTGAATGAAAGTAAAGAGTAACTCAGCTTCCGTTGACTCGATAATTATTTTATAAAAACATAGTTTCTATAAACAAGTCGACTCATTTTCTTTTCTTCTTAAACTGATTCGACAGAAATATTAAATGAGCTGATTACGAGATTTAACTGACCGAATGTACAATTATTCGAATAATACTCTCTAGTTTCTATTAATATTTCGATCTCATACAAACTTCTATAATAATTTACTGCTTTTTTTTGGATTTCATTAAGCTTTATTTATATACATTGATTTATATATATATAGCTTTATAGTATACATATTGATTGCCTTGTTATTATATACATATGATATTGTACTACACAAAGTCGATATAAAATGACGTACGGCTTACTTTTTCTCGTTAGGTGCAATAAAAAGACATAAATCTTTTTTCCTTGCAATATTAATTCGAAAAGATTCGACACAAGTCTGCCCGGGTGATATTACCAGCCTTTTGGCACAGAACCCCCTCATAAAAAGTAAGTATTACATCCAATTATCCAAAGTTTCGCTGTTAAGGATCTCAAAGGCACTTCCCCTTTGCGAATACGGCAAAGAAGTCGTACGCCTCGCATAGCTCGATGAGTCCGTTGTACTTTGTCTTAATCGCGAAGGCGCGTTCCTCGTAGAAAATTAAGGAGAGGAGTTTGCCATGGCGCCGACGAGAACGAAGATGACGCTACCGGCGTCGAGAGAGAGAGAGTGCGCGAGATGGAGTGAGAAAGAGCCGGAAGGATGCCATGACTCCAGGGATAATAGGCAAAGCAAGGAAGCAAAAAGAGTTTAAAAAAGATTTCGCAATATCATATAGAAGAGAAAAGAATCAAGAAATATGAATAAGATAGAAAAAGCAAAGAAAGAATCGAAAAAAGGAAAGAGCGAAAAAGAATAAATCAATAAATGGAGAGAAAAAGAAAAAGTAATCATTAATATTTTAATTTACTTTCACAATCTTTTATATTATATCAGTATGATACAAATTGTACAATGTTTGAAAAAAGTGAGTAAATGTCAAGAAAAAAGAAAGAGGGAGGAGAAAGAAATATATAACGTTAGAGAATTTTCTTTCAAAATTTCTTGAAAATATAAAATTAACATTACGTTATGGTATGAATCAAAACCAAGTGTGCAATTAAGTAATGTATGAAATATAAGTAAGAGGAGAATATGAACAAGAGACAAAAGAAATAAAACACAATTCATACTATATAATTTAAAACGCGTAAATATTCCAAAAATATTATACTTTTCAAAATACAATAAATATCACATAACTAAGTATAGCTCAAACTTATTAAATCCATTTTATAAAGTATTTCATAAAATTGTGAAATATAGGATAAACGATATAAATATAAATAAAATAAAACAAGACCGATAGAATCAAAGGTATACGCAATAAAAGAAATGTGAAATACTAAGAGGTCTATTTAAACGAAGAGAGATGATTGTAAGAAGAGTGGTGAAAGACACGAGAAGATGGTAAAGTTTGGAAGGCCCGAGGCTAGCTGGAAGACGAGAGAAGAGAATTCTCTCCTGTGGAAGGGTATGGGAGAAGCAGGATAGTAGTGGAGGCAGAAGTACGAGAAAAGAGAGAGAGAAGAAGGGGCAACAAGAGAAGTTCTACGAGAAGGCTACGGGTGGACGGAATCTTCCAGGAGAAAGAACAAGAGGAAGACAAGAGACAAAGAAACGAACATTGAGAAAACGAATATGGCGAAAAAGAAGGCAGAGAGGAGGTCCGGAAGGAGAAGAAAGAAGTATAGAGAAAGAAGTATAGTGGGCGTTCGTATACGAATACCGACAGCCATCCAAGAGAAGATATAAGGACACGCCGCTCGGGGCCGAACTCCGAGATATTCGACGAATTCGCTCGCGAAATCACAATGAAAGCCTCTTCTCATCCTGCTGTACGCGAAGCCCGTTGGCGGACGTCGCCGGTCGCTCCTCCAGGAGAGCAAGCCGAACGACGTCCTTTAAACTCCGCCGCTGTGACGCGCAGCAACTCCTCCGGAACACGCCAATATTGACTTCCGCTGTATTACGCTGGGATAATCGGAATTCGAATACGGCGTACATTTTCCGACGGCACCAAAAGCTTGGAATTTGGTGTCATTGAATTTCATGTCGTGCACGTAGTCCAATGAATAAAATTTATTTGTCGCGAATGTAACTTATATTATCTATCGGTATATATGTATATATGTTTAAATTACGTATACACTTCTTATATTTACAGACTGGAGTAACACAGAGTTGATTCTATTCTAGAAAGAATATCGACATCGCAAGAGATTAACGGTAGCTTTTCTTAAATTTTGAATGTTATAGGACATCAAGTAAGACACGATATTTTTAGAGAGACCAATATACAACATCAAGAATTCTAACATTATATTTTGCTTGTTACGATGTTATAACTTTAATTTTTATCTTTAACGACAGAGATATCTAAAGTAACAATCCAATATGATCTACTTAACGATTTTTGCCAAGTTCAAATTGAAAACTGATAATCATAATTGAAATAAGAAACATTTTCATGAAATTATTCACGAACATTAATTGACAATATAAGACGTTCTCAATAATTGTATGGATGTAATGAAGATTAATAACTATCCAACTAATTACACTGCAAATTCAAATGTGTAATAAATACATACTTATATATATGTCAATATGTATGCGTGATTTATACTCTAAAAAATATCGATGTGCTCATAGTGTTAAATCCATTATTTTGATGTTAAAATTGACACAAATACAATGAGAATTATGTAGACGCTAGTGTTAAATTCACACACTATACAAATAAATCAATTGTTCATATGCAGTATAATGTTTTTTTTACACGGAATACTAAATCACATAATATGAAGGCATTTATTACACATTTCAATTTGTACTTGTGTGTGAAGCTGATATATTATTTCGTGGAAATAATATTGTACTTTTGTAAGTAAGAACAGCAAATAGACTACATCAGATTACACTGTTATCTTACTTGAAAATTTATCTAAAATATCAACCAGATATGAACAAACTGAGAGAAACAATCGCGACTTGCATCAACTTGAGTCCTTCAAAGATGTTTCTGAGTATCATGGTGTTATCGAATACGTGACACCCTTTCGTCTGACACAAGATAACTCCTGTAGCGGATGATAACGCGTGCACATCAGCAAGCTGATCCAGCCGCATAAGAGCTACGTGAACGCAATGCGCGATTAAGATGGCACACATCGTTTGATCATTACGTGTCGACCTAAGGAAAACTCTGAATCCTGGGGCATAGCAGCCTTCGAATTCGGGATTTATTCCAGACACGAACGAGTCATATATCGAAGAACGATTCGAAACGTTTCGGCCAAGAGTGAAGTCCAGTGGACTGGCGATTTTTCCATCTACCTACTAGCAAATCGAAAATTCATACTTGAAGGGTGTGAGCGATTCAAGCGATGCGGATCTTACTTATGCAAAAGAAAATGACCATCAAAATTGTAACATTGAAAAGTTTCAATTGTTATAGAATATTTGGCAAAGAGATAAAAGAGATATTGAAAGGTACTAATAAATTTTCTAAAAAAAAGATTATGGACAAGTGTCCCCTTTGAAAATGAGGAAAGAGAAAAATGAGCAATGAAAGATCGGATGAGGATGATATGAGCATTCGAGCTGAATAACGAGAAAGAGAGAAAAAAGAAGTGAACGGTGAAAAAGATGAGTGGAAACAGGATAAGGCCGCATGATATTCGGGCAATTTTTATTGGAATTCGGGAGCTACGTAGCGCATATTATAAGTCTTGCTGGAATTTAACAATGGCCAACATATATTGTAATAAAAACTTTTTTAATATATTTTGTTAATGTTTATTAATGTTTAATATATTAACACATTTTAACGTTTAAATAATCCCTTAATTATACTGCGCATCAATAATCAATAAATCGATGTAACTGATAATATTTTGACGTCTATTTCGGTATTTTAATATGTGATTAAACTTCTTTTATTATTATATATAAGAAATATTATTATATAAAACATGTATAATACATTATATGAGACTTTAATTAAGAAATAGTATAAATTCATATATATTCGTATACAAAAAGACGATTTTATTGAAACATCTAAAAATTGAAGTACATGCAGATCTGAAAATAATTGGTTAAACTATCAAAATAATTATGTAAGATGCTCAAGCTGATTAGAATGTCAACTTTTTGCAGCGCTCTTCATGCTTGAGTTTTTTATATAATTATCTTAATAGTTCAGCAAAAATTATTTTCTGTATCTCTCTTAATCTTGAGATACTTCAGTAAAATT
>NW_017259323.1:688505-697070 GCF_001594045.1 Atta colombica
CTATTTTTCAAAGGATATATTATACATACCATTTGATATTAATACAGCCGTTACTCTATTTCAAGTATAATAGAAAATTTAGTTGAGAATAAAACCGTTTCTCTATTTACATTTTCTCTATTCATTATCAACATTGGAATAATCTTTCTTAAAATGGTCGACTCAATTGAATCAGTATTCGTAGACTTCCTTCATATGCGCAATTCACGTATGCATCTTTCCGCTGTTCGCGGATGAAACGAGCTGTATGACGAGCACCGTAATGATGCAACCGGGTACTGCGCCCTTATGGCAAACGTGGCGCACGAGGAGGAACGAGCGAGGCATGCCTCGTGCACGACGCGCCTCTTCGAGTACAGTCTAAGTATATATAGGGTGTCCTAAGTATTCAACATCCTTCCTCCTGACTCCACATTCTTTAACGATTCCTCTCTCTCTCGGTTTCTCTCTCTATTCGCGAATTATTCCTCGTCACGATTTATATACGTTGTAATCATTGAACATTTCGGAAATAAAACAATCAACCTTATTCTATATAATTTCAAACAAGAAAAAAACAGAAAATTACCAGCGAGTTTATCTATTATATTATAAAACACTGACTGTCCGATATCGATTGTTCTCGTTGAAATAACTTGATTAGTCGAGACTATAATCTCTTAGGTATTTATATTGTTCAATTTATCAAAAAAATAATCAAAAGTAATTTTTTACTATCAACAGCATATCCAATTTTTAAAAAAAATTGTTCAAAACGATTAAACGGAATTACTAATACATATACACAAAAACTATTTAATCGTGTGAAACATATTACCATTAATACTTTAATAATGTATTATTCTATTTCTGTCGAGTTATTACCTAATATCCAATTAATATCATATTATAGATTTAATGTATATACGATTTAATTAGTGATTTATTTCTCATTTTTTTAACTGCACAATTATTCGCGCCATAAGTAGCTTTTATACATACCTAATTACATTTTCGAATCTCATAAAAGACGTATTGAAAGAAACTGGTCAGTGCCCATTTTAAAATCAAGAAACCTCGCTATACTCTTAAGAGGAGAAACGAGTCGAGACACCCTGTATGCACGTGTAGACGTGTATACACGTCGAGTCCTAGATTCTTGCTTTCGTATCCGTGAGAGAGGAGAGAAGGAACAAACCCGTGGCTCGCCAGTCCCACGGGCCTCGGTGTCCTCAGTTATCTCGGCTGGGCGGCGTGATGGGAGGAGGGAGGTAAGACGCGGGGCCTTACCTCCGCGATCCTCTTCTCGGTCCCCTTTCTCTCTCGTGGCCAGTCCCGCCAGTCCTTTCGAATCCATCCGCCTGCCTGTTCGCCTCATCTCTGTCTTTTTCCACAGAACGCCAACGCCGCCCGAGATCATTTTTCCTTCTCTCTTTCTCTTCCTCTCTCTCTCTCTCTCTCTCTCTCTCTCTCTCTCTCTCTCTCTCTCTCTCTCTTTCTTTCTCCCCCTATTGCTATTTCTTACATTTAATTCCGCCTTGTCTAGTAGTGATCTCTACTCTTCGTCACGACCGCGAGAACTCACCTCTGGACTTTCGTAAAATATGTATCCGCGTCTCGTTGATAATGAGAGAAGAACTCGCGAGCGAGGAAGCCTAAGCTCTCGACTTCGATCTCGCGACTTCTTCACAGAGCGGAGTGATTTCCTCGTTGCCTCCCTTGATTTACGTTTGCCAATGATTTATACCGGCGCCGTGTCGATTAATAAGCGTAGCGTGCATGTAACGTTTGAAGCCCAGCAGTGGCAAACATTAGCAAACGCTGTAGTGGCGTAGGAGTATCGCGCAGTGCATAGGAATTTCAAGGAGCGATCATTCTCCAACGTCGCTCAGATTTGATACACGAGCCTTTTCTTGACAGAAAAAAAACTTTTATGCAACTTTCGGCGTGATTTGTCTGAACATTATTTTACGTCTCGAGTGTAATTTACGAAGATGGATATCGTTATATTGTTATCGTATTTTCTACATATGTTTTCTCTTAAATTTTGGAAATAGAAGTATCCTTAATCTGCAATTATTGCATAATCAGAATTTTCAATAAACAATTCTCTAGTCAAAAGAATAAAATAATTATCTATAAGAATAAAGACGCAGAAATTTATAAAAAGAATGATGACTGATATAATTCTTAATCTCCACGTATTAAATATTTATTAAATATTTAAGTCTTTAAAATTATACGAATTTCTAGTCCTTGTATTAAAGTGTATTAGCTCTATCCATGTAGCCTCTTTAATTCTTGATCTTTAAACGTACATATGTGCGTCTTTATCTGTGAAAGAGACAAACAAACTCGGGTGCCAATGCGTTCTAAAAACAATTCCCGTATCGATCCCTCTGAACAAATACACGATGTAATCTAGCGAATCTTTCGCGCCTGTTATTTCAGGTATCCCTCTTCCCAACTCCGAGTGATCTTGCCTACGTTTTTTCTTTGCACGATCGGATTATACTAATATTTCATACTTGTATTTCAAAGGGAGTCCGCTTAATATGTGGTCGAAACAAGCGTATTTGCCGAATTCAATGGCACGAAAAAAATAGGGAACAAAGTCTCTCTTTTTCTAAATTTTTGCAACTAAATAAAGTACCTATTAACATATCCGAACATCTAAAATATTCCAATTTATTTTTATTTTTCTTATTAAACCAGATTATTTTTTGCCCTTTTCTTCAACTATCTACTCATTGCACTATTATTGACAAAAGAATATAGGTTTAATGTGTAGATGTCTGTGCGTCTACAGACGAACACGAGTATGTTTGCTAAAGCCAAATATCTGTGTGGATTATCCCTGCGGGATAGCATATTTCTAAGCAAAAATAGTGAACGATTATTTGATTTCAGAACTGTATTCAGAACTGTTTTCTTAGGAACGAGAAAAAGATCGTTATAAATGAGATCGAATAAACTTTTCCTAATAAACATTAAGGAAAAGATATTTAAAAATTTGTTTGTGAGAAATATTTTTATTTCACTGAAATCAATTTTTATTTAAATACGACGAAATAAAATTTTATTTCCAGCAAATAAGCCATCTATTTTTTATTTTTTTATAACTAATAAGATATATTTTACAGAAATGTAAACTTCGTCATTACAATCAAATTTTTTTCATATAATTAATAAATATCGGAGAAAAACATCATGAGTTGAAACAACATTTGTTTCGCAATACTTCGAACATCTTTCTCTCAGTGTATACATCTCATGTAGAATGTAGATAATAAAGAATAATGTAATAATGTAATAAAAATTGAATGAAAGCAAAATTAATATACGACTGACAATAGATAAAAATTAAAAATCGTGTTATTATTCTAAAGTAATCATGTTAAGATAGGGAAGACGATCGGGGAGTCATTATCCGCACTTCTAATAACAACATTGCAAGATCGCTTCTTTTCGAGTCGGGAACCGGAAAAGGTACAGAGAAAAAGAACGAACAGACGACCTCGTTTCTCTTTGCCATCCTTCCTCATCATATACCGGAATGAAATTGCCCGCGGAAGGCCGGCGGAAGGCCGACCCATAGACTTTCTGAGGTTAACCGTGCCGCCTGTTAATGGTCAGAGCCACGAAAGCCGGCCGTATTTTAAAGTCGCCAGTAGTCGACAACGAACTCTTTTGTGGCGTCGATTAACTCCAGCGAAAGCGCCAAAACGAAGACATAAGAGAAAAAAGGAAGCAGTTCCGTTTTTACACGTTTTTTAAGAGATTCAGAAGGTTGAATAATTGAGGGATCTCTCCACATTCACATGAATTTATTGTGCTACTGTGAAATAACTTCAGACAAGAATACAGAACTTTATAAATATGTAATCACAGTTTTATGAGAAAACGATATGAATCTGAAAATCTACACAAGAATTGCTATCGATCTATCGAGTTTTCATTTCACTCATCACTTTTCAACTAGTTTAAAATTGATTTTCTTTCTTCTTTCAAACTTCTTTTAATTCAGGAAACTGCGACCTTATAAATATAGACTTTGCAAATTCTTATGGGCGAGCTCCACCAAAAGAAACTAGACAAATAGATTTGGGATTGGAACCTCGCTTCATGTGGAAAGTTGCAAATCCAATAACGTCATTTTTTGTAAAAAAAATTATTAATAAAAAAATAAATTAAAATTAAATTATTAAATAAAAAATAATTACCGATATCTAAAGAATATCATTAAAGTGGATATTTTTTATATATCCTATCCTGCATACATAATCTGTAAAAACGATCAATTTTCGAGGATACTAATTCTATATCCATTTGCTCTCAGCCTGTGGATTCCTGCGGCGCAAGAGGAAGTTCATTGAAGAACGCGGCGATAAAAGTACGTCGATAATATGATATTTCATCATTACGGACGTGGACGAGTCGAACGAAGTCGCGGACCTCCCGCATTGAAAGCCGAATGATCTCTCGAGAGCGGCTCCCGGTTATTGAATGTCGAACGCGAAGGAGCGAACGATCGATCGCGTGACGAGGCGAAAAAGAATCGAGCGCGCGCGTTCGCGCTATCTAGATGAAGTTCATTAGAACGCACGTTCTGAAACTGAACACGTTAAAGTCGTTTGCGTTACCAGCACTAGTCCCTCCAGCAAGCGTGAGTAAAGCCCGGGAAAAGGTCTGCTCCAGTTACGAAAAAAAAAAATGGATTAATTATCATGGAGTCAAGTACCGTTTAGTACTAAAGCTGCATGATCATTATCACTGTTACAGCAAGCTCCATAAAGTACAATCATTAAATTAGCTTTCGTTTTCCATTAACAATTTTGCACAATTTATATTCATATATTTATATATTTCGTATATATTATTTATATAATTCATTAAAAAAAAAATTAACATTCATCATTTTTAAAAACAGACATTATACTATTAAGTATTATTACGTATTTACTGTATATTTTTAACACTGCAAACTGACAAAAATAAGACAAATAAAAAAACTTTCTACTTTGTATCATTATAACATTCATAATCTTTTTTTATTAATAATATTTTTATTAATTCTATTAAATATCAGTTAATTTTATTGGCACATTGTTGCCATCGTTGTTATTATTAATGTTATTAAAATGAATAATACTATCAATGTTATGTTTTATTAATCATAATATCATTTTTCGTTATTAGCAATATATGCATTAAAATCGCCAAACTTTGGCATATTTGTGCAAAATGAGTTGTACGCGTATCGTACTTTAGAATGCGAATGTTATGTTTACACTGCTATTACGTAATATAAATCTGTAAATACTCGTGATATACGATACGTAACGAACTGGATACAAGTGAATTACAGTAAATCACTCACCAGATCGTCTCATTAAACATAATATTATTATCGAGGCGCTGAATTACGCAGGAAAATAATACGCAAAAATAGATGCTGTGCATCGTGAGTAACGTTATACTTTTCGTAAATCATATACTTACACGGTCAGTATTGCCCGATGGGCAATACTGACGTCACTGCTTACGGTATAAACGCGTAATGTTAAATTATATAGCGGATTACATGTCGAAATAACATGCAAGGTGACCTATGTTTCAATAAAATCACAAAATAACAAGATATGCCATATCTTGTTCATTTTTTAATACGTCGACCTGTTTCATTATATGTTCCATCCAAAACTTTGATCAATCGAAGCAGGAAATATCGAAAAATTTATATCATCTCTCATCATGCACATCTTATATGAAAATTAATACAAATATCTTCTTCTTCAATATATATCTCTTTATAATTTAAGAACAGGCGGAGTGAATATCACTTCACAGATAACTCGAGAGATAAATTGCTTGCCGGAATTAACTGATGTCACTTGAATGAATGACGTATTAGCCAATTAATATGATAATCTCTGTATGATACTTTAATCTCTTTCTCAAAAGCTTATCTGATAATTCTTCATAACATATATAATTCTTCATAAATTATAAGAAAACTTGTACTAGAATACATAAAAAAATAATAATAAAAACAAACACCATTAAAAATATTTAACTTTGAAATTTATCTAATGTTTTAATAATACATATGTAATTATAAACAAAGTAAAAGTTGGTACGCGTAAAAATTATTGTTTAATCAGATATTATGTGAATGTACATGAAATAATTTACGGTTTTTTCGTTTTTTCGTTAGATTTATTTTAAATTATACAATATGTAATTAGTATATTTTTAAGCTAAAAAAATTGTAAAAATTATATGCATGTCGAGACACACATTGCAAGGGATATCATTTGCTAAATATGATTCGCGACAAGAAATAAGTAGAAGAATATATCTCAGTCTGAGCACGAAAGAGTTAACCCTGAAAACTATAAAACACTTTACTTGCGTGAAGACAGGAAAAGGAATCTGACACAGTTTACATATTACAATGATGAATTCGTATTTATCATGCTAGTAAAATGCTTGATAGTGAAGACCAAAAATTTCAAATAAAACTGTATTTTCACTTTATAAGTAGATATTTTATAAACGGATAATTTTTTGTAAAAATTATATAAATAAAAATATTATTCCATATGTATTTGCTTTTTATATTGTACAATATGTTTAGTATCAGCGCGAAATTTGACGTAAAATAAATTTGACGTAAATAAATAAGAAAACAAATTTAATTTTCCAAAGCAACATTTTATCAAATTATATTGTTTAGAGTTGATACCTACATTAAAACATAGAAGAATTTAGATAATTAAGGACTCAGAAGAATTGTTTTTAAATTTCTACTTGTGTTACTCGTGATAATCAACAATTATCATGAGAAATAGAATTTGTTAGTAATAAACAATTGCTAATTTTATAATTGTTATAGAACATAATGATTTCACCATTAAAAAATTGTTGAATTCTTTTAACTTAACTGCTTTAATTAACTCAATTAAAGAGCTTGCGACAGTGGACTAACTCACGTATCATAAATATGGAGTAAACTCCAAAGTTAAAATGTTTGGAAAAAATACTAATATCATGTATCGGCTACATTGTGAGGTTAAGTCACAACATAAATATGACATTAATTTTGATTGAATACATGATATCATTTTTCCCCATTATTTGAACTTTTCATTTACTCCATTTTTACAAAATTGGAGTTCACTATTCTAACGAATAATTAAGTCCTTGATTTAATTAAGACAATTGAATTGAATTAAAACGATGTATCAATTTTGTAATAAAATTTTTTAATAAGATTAAAAAATTTTTTAATAAAATTAAATCATTATTTTCTATAACAATTATGAAATTAAATAATTGTTTATTACTAATGAATATATTGATGTAGTAGACTCCAAAACAATGAAAAATATTATTCGTAACTGTCAGTTCTCACTGTCAGCTGATTGCGAGTACTTACACAGCTATAAACTCGGAACGAAGTAGATAGTCTCTTAAATCGTTAGACGAAGAAAGAAAAAGAAGTGTAAGAAACATCTTGAAAACTTACCTAGACCACACCGCAAAATCGGCGAGCGATCCTCTTCTTCGGCACTGCGGTGAGCCTTCAAAGATGCCGATTATAGACGCAAGGATGGGGGGGAGGGGACAAAGTCAGCTCTGCACGCGCCCCCCCAACGTCACTCGGGATCCCCTGTTCTCGACACGTTCCTCGTGTTCCAAGCGGCGAATACACACTCACATACGGCCGGCGGGCCTGCTATTATATCGTTATTCCGGGTCGCCTCGTGACTCCGATCGCGCCGCACACTCGCGACCGGCGCGTCGTTCCTCTCTGTCTCTTCTTTTCTCTTGCTCTTTCTCTTCCCCTCGCAAACGCACTCTATACGTAGCGGAGCACTTGATCACCACGAGGAATCCGGCGGTGCCGCGAGGCCCAACATCACAACTCGGCGATTCTCGCTGCTCTTTTTCTTCAAACAATCCTGTCGTTCTCACCGACGACGGCGGTCCGACACGCACGCGCGTCGCACGCGTGTATGTGTGTACACCTGAGAGTGCGTTTTCACTCTATCAGTTCGCCCATCTCATTCGCACTCATGAAACAGTCCTAAGCGGTGCAGAATCATCGCGCGCGCGCGCGCGCGCGCGAGCGAGCGAGCGCCCGTTCGATTCCTCTTGGTTGCTCGGTTCTCGACGCCGCGTACACGCGTTCCGCTCTCGTCCTTTTACGTACGTAAAGGGCGGGTTTCCTCGGTGGATGGGGACGGGCGATCGCTGATTTCCGGATAATCCGCGGCCAGGTGCGTGGCGGAGGCAATGCAAGGGAACAGATGTCGCCGCTTCGGCATCTAGAAAAGCATTCGAGAATGCGATCGATCAGACCGCGTCCGTCGTCTTTCGGCGCGAATCGCGAATCGCGAAACAGCATCACTCGCTTGCTGGCTGACCGGCCGGTCGGCCAGCCGGCTGGCCGACATGCGTGCGTGTCGCCGGTCGCGAAATCGCGGGGAGCCAGTATGGCGCCGGTTTCTTTCATATTCTCCCTGTCTCTCTCTCTCTCTCTCTCTCTCTCTCTCTCTCTCTCTCTCTCTCTCTCTCTCT
>NW_017259323.1:697080-699470 GCF_001594045.1 Atta colombica
CTCTCTCTCTCTCTCTCTCTCTCTCTCTCTCTCTCTCTCTCTCTCTCTCTCTCTCTTTCACGCACATTTCTTTCTCCCTCCGACTTTATTTTCTCCTCTTTCTTTCGCCCCGATTGATTTGCTCGTCGTTCATTCGCTGTTTCTCGCCCGTTAATTCACCTTGTCTCCTTTCTATCACTTGTTCGCTCACTTTCTTCCCACTCTTTCTCTCTCTCTCTCTCTCTATCTCTCTCTCTCTCTCTCTCTCTCTCTCTCTCTCTCTCTCTCTCTCTCTCTATCTCTGTTATCCGTCACTTACGCATCCATCGTGCATGTCTGATGTCCGTTCTTTCCATCTACTCTTTTTACTCTCCTTGTATCCTTTTACCCTCTTCCTTCCTAACGTCTGATATCATGAATTCGAGTCGACAAGATGCGTACTATCCATTTGAAAGCTGCATGTGTTTTCGCGAAACTAACGAGAGAAATCAAACCGCCCGTTTTCAACTCTCTGGTTACCGATATCGTTTCTAAAATTCGTCAATATCATTAATATTTGTTATTCTTTGCCGCGGGCAATGTATCACAACCGAAAAATCACATCATAATCGTAACGCACGCTCGAGTCGAATCGCGAACCGAATGAAGTTAGGTTAGGTGGGACGCGTAAAGTGTCTTCGCGATAGTTCGCGATTCGCGAGAAGCGCGCGAATAGTACGTCGCGTTCGAAAGATTTACGGCTCATCATAGAGACTTTAGAAATCGGCCGCACTAACGATCAGCGATTACTCGAATTACTAGTGCACAAATTTTGAGATACACTCACTATCGCCGCGTGCTGCACGCAATGGCCTAGAAAACCCGCGTTTGCCAAGCATGCAACATCGTCCTAGACTAGTATAAATCGAAAATGTTTCTCGATGAAACATTAAGAATTAAGAAGAAACATTAAGAAATATCTCGTCTTGTTTTAAAAGGAGTCTATCAAGAGAAATGTATTTATTAAATAGACTCGAAAGACAGGATCAGGTCTTTTCTCTCACAAAATTAATCCTCAACTACAGCTGTGAAAACATTTAAGTTCTAAAGCGTCCTGTTTAAAGTATAAAATGCAAGTAAATCTTCGCCTTACGTTGATTAATAGAGAAATATTTGAAGTTACTTCTCCTACGATTTATAAAAACTTTATAGGGCGGTTTTTATAGTCTGTTTTTATTTTAAGTACTGTCTCAAGATATATTCAGGTCTCTGATTGATTCATAACATCTTAAGATTGTACTTCAGACAGTCTTAAATGTAATGGGCTTTCTACAATAAGCCGTTAGTCATCACTCATATCAGATTAGTGATAAGGCAGAATTACAGTCATAAATCTTAGGAAACTTACAGCCAGAATAAATAACATTAGATCATTACGTCACAATATTTCAGCCGTTAATCAGAAGGGTGATTCTCAGGACAAATACATTATGTGATTAGTCAGTCATAACGTAATCTAAGTTTTAAAACAATGGAATTTCACCATCTACCTGTAGTCACTGATTACTGACTTATGTCTCACTGCTGACCCACTTATAACTTGCTTCTGGTTTCTGATCTATAACGTTTTTGATCTTATGATAGAAAACCCATAAAAATCGATTATAAATATCGCCCGTAGTACACAGATTGTATAACAATCCAAATTTTCACTTCAAATAACCCATTGCTATATTTAGAGAATTAAAAAGTACAACAGTCCAATCCAAGAAGAATCGCGATGGACACGTGATGATGAAGACCGAAGAACTCATTCTTCTTATTTCAAGATCATTTTAAGGAATACCTCAAGATGCTAGTAAGTACTTTTCATTTGATGACACAAGTCGACATAAACGTCATTTTGTCTTTATTACTCACTAAATGTGAAGAAAGATGGAACGAGGCTTGCGTTGACTTGTATCGTGTCACTAAATCGAAAGCATCCAATATTTATGAATGACTTATGATATCCTAAGGCTGTACTTAAGATTCTTAAATATATAAGAATCGACTACAAATACCGAATGTACGTTCGCGCGATTTAGTGGAGCGTCGCGCTTCCTTGCGAGTTTCGGACTTTAGCGCGCGTTCCCTTAAGAAGGAGAGGGAGGGAGGGAAAAGAGAAGGAGAGGGGAAAGGTCTCGCAAGCACTCGCGAGTGCTGAAAGTACGGCGAGGGCAACACGGACCAAGCGAGACATATCCATTGTGGCGCGTCATCGGAACGCACCAGGCACAGCCGGGGCCTCGACGTGCGTATCTGATACAGCCGTTCCTCGGCGCTAAAATGGCGATCGAAGTGACAGCTCTCGCTGCCGTCGGCTTCTCCTCCTACACCTATACTTCTTCCTTCTCCTCCTCCTCCTCCTCCTCCTCCTCCTCCTCCTCCTC
>NW_017259323.1:699602-699924 GCF_001594045.1 Atta colombica
TCCTCCTCCTCCTCCTCCTCCTCCTCATCCTCCTCCTCCTTCTCCTCCTCTTCTTCCTCCTTCTCTGCCACCTCGTCGCCGGCGAAGCTCGGCTCGACGAGACCGATGAGACTTTGCGCGCCGCACGACCGGTAGGCGCGTCCTCTTCTTTTCGGATAACAACCGGGACAACTTCTTTATCACTTTTGAGAACGCTTCATTCTTCCTTTCTCTCGATTCGCAATCATACATTACGTTCTCTCTATCTCTCCCATTCATACATATTCTCTCTCTCTCTCTCTCTCTCTCTCTCTCTCTCTCTCTCTCTCTCTCTCTCTCTCTC
>NW_017259323.1:700024-726696 GCF_001594045.1 Atta colombica
TCGTTCGCTCATTCGCTCACATTAACTTTCTCGCTCTTTCTGCCTTTTTCGTTCTCCATTCATTTCGCTCTCTCGACATGCGGCACGAGAGAGACGAGGGAGGCTGTTTACTCCTTTTCTTCGGGGCTGGGCTTTTACCGAGCGCGCAACGGCGACGTACCGCCTCAACGGCGGCAGCACGACGGTAACGAAGAACACGAAGATGGCAACAATAACGACCGCGACTACGACTACGATGACGATGATGACGACGGCGGCGGCAGCGGTATTCGATGGCGGTTCTCTCTCTCTCTCTCTTTCGGAGGAATCTCTCTTTCTCTCTCTCTCGCTTTCTCTCTCTTTCTCCTCGGTCCCGGACGACGCCTAACACCACCACCTCCACCACTACCACCACCACCACCACCACGATGCCACCTACTCGATAGCAGTGCTTGCCCGGACTCACGGGACTCGACTGGGCTTCGCCAGGCTGCGATACGCCCCTCACCCCCGCCGCTTCCTCGTCGCACTTGCGCCGACCGGCTATCACTTCTGCCTACCTACCCCCGTCTCGCCCTATTCACAGGTACTAGCCGTCCAGCATGCCTCGATCCACCCCCAGCGCAGTTGTACTAACCGTATGACAAGCCATGAACCCCCGCGGAGCTCCCACGCCCGCGGGACGGCCAATCGCGCGATTTGCCGGTGCCAGGGACGTACCATGAGAAGAAGCCAAAAGGGTTGTATACGATGTGTATCCTCACAGCCAAGGCCAGCGTCACGAGGGGAGATAGAAAGTTGGTATAAATTACAGAGATCGAGCGATCCGGGAGATAATCCAGGGCGCATATTGTATACGTTTTTGTTTTTCTTCTTGGTACCATTAATCGTCGCCATGCCTTACATAAAAAGAATACGAAATTTATAACATTTTATGTATACATGTTGTTTAAAAAGTATTCTTTAAAATTTTATATTTTGTTGATACAAAATATTGAATGTATACAGTATGATGTGAATGTTAAATGTATATATAATATAGAAAATAATTGAATTGAATTCAATGTAAATTTTCTTTTCTTTGTCATTTCTTCTTGATTATATTTTTTCGAATATATGATATTTTCCATGCACATACATTTAACTAATATCAGGTAAAAAATTTTATACAAGACTATATAAATATGTATAATTATAAATACATATGTTCATATTTCCTACTTTCTTTTATAAAATTACTGTTTCATACGAGAAACATAATATTAATGTTAAGAAAACGAAAAATAATTAAAAGGATAATTTTTGCATTGTTTTATAAAAATCAAGTTTGAAGAAATGAGAAAAAAAATTGTTCATATAATATTGTATCGAAATAAATAATAAAGCTCGTAATTTCCAATTATATTTTAATAACGAGAAAAAATTAAAATTCTTTTAATATAATTTGTACATTTATTTATATTGAAATTCAGCTCAGTAAGAGAAACTTGTTATTCCACAATAATTACCAGCGTATAAAAATTCTCAATTTATCTTTAACCCTAATGTTCAAATTTATTTATATATAATCATCATTTAGATCTACATAATATATGTATAATTAAAAGCTCTAAAAAATTAAAAACAAATTTTTATAGAAAAAAGATCTCAAATTATAATAGATAGTCATTAAATATTAGAGAAAAAAATAAAATATTAATAAGAAAATTAGTTACATTTTAGGTCATATAGTCCCAAATAAACCATCAGGATTAAATCGATGTGGTAGTAGCGGAACACCCGATATAAACCTCGCGATAAATGACTGCACGCGCGAGACGACACGCGTTAAGTCGCAATGACAAGAACGCGAATGAAGCGGGAGGAGAGATAGGGCGCGTATGCAAATGCACGTATTGTTCAATGTTCGACCTCTTATGCGAATAAGACATGTAAAGGAAAGAAAGATGGGAAACAGAAGGAAGGGGATAATTCGCAGGGAAGGAATCGCGTTGATCGTTTCACGAAGGTATTTCCTTACGCGAGGTCAATCGCGCACGAATTTTTTCGCGTCCCTTTGAAGTCAGCCGCTCAAACTCGAGAGTTACTAACCGAGCCGCGAATGTCGGCCGCAAAACAGGCCCCACCTTATGTTGCCGACTTCACACCTTAGGCATACCATGCCTCCTTTTAAGCGATTAAACATGAGAGAGCTTACATTTGCAAAAGTCAAACACCGTTGAACTCAATTTTCGTGTCTTTCAGTTTCTAGACATTTCCTAGTCACGATGACAAGTGGATGTGAGAATATTTATACGAAAACGAAACATTCTAATTTCCATATGCACGAAAATTTTTAAGGAGTTAAAAAAGTTAGCCTTGATAAAATTGATTTTTAAACGACTGTAAAAGTTATATATTTATAATTGATTGTTCAAGTTCGTCTAGGTACAGTTTCAAGATGTCATAAATTTTTTACAGATCTATATATGTATACAGGGTGAATCAAAGTCGTTAAACTAGCTTTTTATTCTATGAGATAATAATGCACACGTTATAATTTAATTAGGTATGAAGTCGATAATTTTCTCATAAGATAAAAAGTTGGTTCAACGACTGTTTCACCCTGTATAGTGTTTTAAGATTTTATAAGAACGGACTATATGAATATACGTGTCTAAATTTCTTAATTATATAAATTAGAATATTTCGAGTTTTGAAAAAAATCTTCAATATATATATATAACAAACAAGTTAAATTAAATTTAAATAAAATATATAGTAAGTCTATGCACTTAGAACGTGTGCGTATAAAAAGCATTTTCTTGCTAACAGCAAATGTAAGCAATCGAAACAAACGGATATATGACTTGAAAGTTGCATTGGACAGTAGAGAGTTAAAAATGATCGGCATTAACCGATCGGTATTTCAGTTAAAGTCAATTAGCATCAGCCCTTGTTTAATCTGAACTTCATTTAACAGACAGCTTCGCAGTTTGCCCGGGAGCGTGCGGCCGAACGGCGCTTAAAACAACGCAAGTATCGGATTATGTTCGTTAGATCCCAGGCCGATGGTGGTGTCACTTTCGTTATTTATGCACGCGTAGCGTACCAGCGTACGGCGGCGTTAGGTTTAATTTAATTTCCGCAGTTGATCTCGGAACGCTCGGCCGTGCCGTGCCGAACCGTGCAAAATACCGGAGCAAGCCGCCCGTAATTGAATCCGTAACGGCGAGCAAATCAGCACGACGGTCATTACGTTACACGAGCCGCGCACTCGGCGAGGCGATCGACGTTCGTTAGCCAATCGTTCGCTTAATTGCCGAGGGCAGGCGCGATAGGCCTCGGCCAAGCCGCAGCTTTGTATTTAAAGCATGTTTAAATAAACACCGATCGGACCCGAGCTGGTAGCGACAATCTAATGAACCAAACTTCCATCATCGTTGCCACTTTTCCGGCGGATTTGTTTTGGAGATAAGAAGAGAAATATATCTGTTAATGTTGTAATTTTCCACTTAACAATATTATTATTATTATAACTATATGTATATAACTGTAACATAACATATACTGTTGAGTGAAAAATTACAACTAGCGAATACGTTACGTGTAACTTAACGTAGCTTTCTTTGATAATGAAAAGCTGCTCGTACTGAACTTATCAATTAACGGGACAGCCGTGACAACTTGAATCCACTGCGATATAGCGATCTTTGACTTGTGTCATCTCGATATATATTTACTAGATATACATTAATATTATTAATTTTATATATTTTTGTTATGGTATGATTGATTTGTGAATAATGCTTTATATAATGTGCAAAATTACTATGCTTTGCTATTTCTGTTAATTCAAGTTTACTTATTGTAATCTAACTTGGCAGGCTTGTAACAACAATTTTGTTGATGTCTTACTATTTGCTTTGTATATGTATATGCCTGCATTGCAATAAAGAATTATGAATTATTAATAGGTGATAGCGATGCTGATCTGTCATTTGGCTGACCATCACGATAATTAGCTTTTACTTGACTCGCTTTAATAATCCAAACACAACTTGTCAAATATATCACGTACGTTTTCGCGCGATTCCCGACCACAAGAGCCGTCGTAACATTAGCGTAGCCGCGACGTGTGACAAATTTTGCGAGAGATACCCCTGTTTCCCCTTTCTCCCGTTCCATTCTCGATGGAACTCGCTCCAAGAATTGTTAATGCGTTTCCCGGAAGCGAATGTGCGCGCGAAATTAGCGCGAGCGCAAAGCGGCGTTCCGCGCTACAAGCGGATTCCGATCAAGATAATGAAAATTAACGACGTTAAACGCCATCACGCTTGCAATTAATTATCGCTATGATCCGTGCTGCCGATCGGCCCATACGGTGCCCATCGCCGGACCCTCTTCTACGCTATTGCTACAACATAATCGCGATATCAATCCTTCATTAATTCTCACAACCAAAGGACGACGCGCGGAGAGAGTTCGGGGCTGGGACTCTTCCTCTGCGCGGCGCGGCGCGATTAATTCTGCTGGGACACTTTATAAGGCTACACACAGGGTGTCCCGCCATCACCGGATATTAATGACGCGTTGCTCGGGTTAGTACGTACTGGAGAGTTTTACAGTCGAGAATCGCCCGCATAGAACGGAGCTGTCGCGACTCTCGTTGAGAATCACCCTCCGATTCGCGTTCGTTTAACATTTCCTCGATTGAGTTTTACGACGGTAAAATTGTGCTCATTGTCAGCGTACAACTATTCGGCGCATTCAGAAAGACAGAAGTTGGAGTGGACTATAGAGATTATAACAAATGGATTAATTCCTCGATTAGATAAAAAAAAGAGAACGTCATTGCGAAAAAAAATCTCGTTCTACTATTGTTACATAAAATTATCAGGACACCCTTTGAACGCGCAGAGCCATCGAGTTCCATGAATTATACATCGTGCCGTGATGGCACCCTCGTCGTGAAGTTTCTTTCGCGGTGGTTGATCGCCGAAACACTCGCACGAGCAGAGAGATAAAGCAAACAAACGGAACTCTTAATAAAACGATAACGATAATGATAAACGGGGCGATCTTTTCCATCGGGCAACGATCCAGACGTAAATCGATTGTCTTGCCAAATTTTAGACCACATATCTCTATGCGAAAGTCTGAATTGCTACCGTTCTTTTTTTGAAGATTCTTCTTCTTATTTCAGTGCTTCTCGCCAGATACATATGCCATCTGCAACGTTGAAATAGCATATCGTATTTTCCTTGGTCGAGAAGCACGAATGTGAGGAATGCATTAAACTTTTATTTGAAAAAAATGGAAGTTGTTAATAAAAAGTTTAAAAATTTACAATTCGTTGAATAGGTTTTAATTTTTTCTGTCAAAAGGATATTAATATTTATACGACGATATGATATGATCAATTATTATGGCCAGAAACGAGAAAATTTATGGAAATTTCTCTGACAAAATACATTTTTGTTGGATTATATATGTAATTATAAAATTTTAAAAATGCTCTTCAAAGCATGGAATTTTTTAAAAATAAAGTTTTATGATTTTATTTAGAATAAAAAATTGTTTAGACTCATATTGAATAATTCTTTAAATCTTCTCATATTTTACAAAAAATAACTAACTTTTATTTTGTTAAATCTATTTAATATTTTGTTGTAATTGTTTTGTTGTAATTGTTGTTTGTTGTAATTGTATAGAATGCAATTTATTGAGAACGTCCCTTTTTCTTTTAATCGACGACAACATTTGTGAATATCAATGGGAATATTACAAAGGTAAAAAGTTCAGAGTACAAACGACAAGCTTCGCTTTAAATATGAAATCCTATTTACAAAGCAAACTTTACAAATTGTATACTTGCATCTCCTGTGTCTAAGTGCCATGATAAAGTCTTTAATCTCGTTAATAGCTCTAACTCTCAGTTGAAATTTTAAGTCGTGTCGTCTGCCGATTGCAGAGAAACACGTGCTGAGCACGTGTACATGCCGAACTGTAAAAAGAAATGACTTCTTGGCAGCATGCCGCGCCTAAGGATATTTCTAAGATTTTCAAGTGCGTTCTGATTCATTCAAACAAAAAACATTCTCAGTAATTCACATATTTATATGTAAATTGAATTCTCCGATAAAAATGACGATACATATGTTTTTATATTTCTGTCATACATTTTTAATAGCAAATTACTGCTCGTGAATTATGCAATTTAGTATTAAAGACTTTTAATATCTGACACAAGGAATTTAAAATAGTCTTTTGTAAAAGAAAATTGTTTATAAAATTATGATGTTGTTAAATACTATTCAAATCGTGATTGATAGATAATCTATACGTATATAATCCTTTTAATCGTAAAAAATAGATAAGGCTAACCTTACAATAGAAAATGTCTCTTTCTATCATGTAAAAAGAAGAGAACATTGAAAAACAATAAAGTATGGTATAAAACTTTTTATTCTTTTAAAAATTTCTTGAACTTTTGAATGTCGACCGCAGTGGCAATCACTTCCATAATTAAATACTGAACGTCGTTCGGATCTGATTCAGTGTTCGTCACTGTCGTCATTTTATACAACCAGCTGGCCGCAGAACTGCCTGCTTTTACCCTTACACGTATGCTTAATAATCCAGTCGAAGCTAAAAGGATCTCCTGTATCTTCAAGCGCAACAAATCGATTCCTGTAAATATTTAAATTGTTTTAAAGTTACGCTCAAATTGCATCTAGCGGATTCATTAAAGCTCATACATAAAAGCTTGTAGCAATGTTACTGCAATATTTCTAGAACGTTGCAACGTTGCTCGAATAAGTTATGCTGTACAGACAAAGACAATAAATTCTGATTGCACCTGTCAGATCTTTAGCGGAGACAGCAATTGCATCCTTGGGTATGCAGTCGCTTTGAACAAGATCGCACTTATTGGCGACGTCGATTATTGGACGAGCATCCAACATGGGTTTTATCGTCTGTTGGACGTGCTGATATTGCGCCTTCATATCAGGATGACTGACATCGTATATGTGAACTATTACGTCCTAGGAAAAAGAATTCTTAAATTGGGAAATTTTTATAAAAGAAAAAAAATAATAGCAACTAGAGAGAAGAGAGGGAGAGGTAATATAAACCCAACGTACAGCGATCATGGCATCCTCTAGAGTCACAATGAATGGTTCAATCAGAGTTTCCGGCACATCTTGAATAAATCCGATAGTATCCATGTACAAAATTTTTAACCTGTTGGGTAAAATGCCTTGATGCGCGGTTGTGTCAAGGGTTGCGAATAATTTGTCTCTAGGTTGAAGAGAATTGTCATCCGTGAGCGCTTTTATTAAGGAAGTTTTTCCTGCGTTTGTGTAACCGACTACAGCGACCGTGGAGAAGCCGTGCTTCTTACGGTGACTCCTGATTATTCGTCGATGCTGCTGCAGTTTCTTCAATTCGTTTTTCAATTTCTTCTCTTTGCTGTCGAGTAACAATTTTGTCTCCTCCGTCACGTTTATCGCGCCACTGCGAGTAATGCACGTTTCAAATATCTTTTTCCGAATGTACGGTATCTCCGCTATGGCTACCTGCAGCCTTGCCTCTGCAGTCTTCGCATGTTCACGAAATATGTGAATGACTATAGAATAACGATCATATACTGGTAGACCAAAGATCTTTTCCAGTTCGCTGATTTGGACAAATTTCAACTGATTAGTGCTAATAAATATGGCAGTGGGGTTTGGACATTGTCTTAAGTCCTTCTTTAGATTCTCAATCGCGCCGGTTCCCAGCAGATGCTTCCTCTGTAATGTAAGTAATGGGGAGTACTTTGTTCCAACTACACACCAATTAGGTAGAGTATTTATTAGTGCTACAGCTTCAGCCATTTGTAGTTCTGGCGAAGTGTTTCTCTTTTTATCTCTACCCCATTTTATATAGGGTTGTAAAATAAACGTCCTGTGTCCACCAACTGCAATGCCTAAATAATGACTGATGATTTTGACATATGCGTTTTGCTTCTTCTCATCTTCTTCAGATAGATATTCCTCGGAGTCGTGATTCAAACGGCAAATAATATTTTGTAGCAATATTCCTGATCTCTTGTGAACTTTGTTAAATACTTGTAGATTCCGTTGTGTAATATTTATAATCTTGTGTATGCAATGCATTTTGTAAAAATATTGTCAGTCCCAAAACTTAATGTAACAATCACTAAATTGTACAAAATATTAAATATCATTGTACAATAGCATTATTTTATATATATATAAGATCATTTTTTGTTCCTTTACTTCAAATGTGACACAAAGAAAAAAGTTAAATGTTTTGAGAAAAGAGAAAAATTTATTTTTCTACTTAACAGGAATTATTGACTAATAAAAAAATATGGGTAAAAAGATATATTCTTAGAAACATAATTAAATGCTATTTTTGTTTTTCTATCACAATTTTTGAAAATCATCTTTTTTAATTGTAACGATTTTTGATATTCTAAAAATTATAGTAAATATGGAGTTTATCAAAACTGACTAACTTGAAATATTACTAACAGTTTATATTTACCTTGATTAGCTATAATTAAATTCAAAATAAGACAATTTTTTTTTCAAACTTCAATCATCAAAACTATTTTAAATCTAAATATTCTCTGTAGAAGACTTTCCTTTTTATTTATAAAAACAATACAATTAAAAATATCACTCTCGTAGAAAGTAAGAATTATATTAAAAACTTTAAGAATGACACAAGTACTATTTGGTGGACTGTGAATTAGTTCACTTAAGTTGGTTTTTGATTAGAGTAATCTTCATCTAACTCATTTATAATAATAATAATTCAAAAACATTTTTTGTGTCATTTTTAAAGAAAAGGAATAATTTAATTTTCCTTAATTTTTATGAGTCGCGCAAAAACATATAATAAATATATAAGAGAAACGATTTACATGGGTATATTAAAAGTTATAAATAATGAGAAATCACACAAATCCATTCATTATTTTATTACTTTTTATTACTTTTTATTACTTTTATTACTTTTTACTCTTTATTATTTTCTATGAAAGATGGTCCACTTATGCGAGGTTATGTCAGCTGTCCTAACCTCACTACTGGCAAAAATAAGTCTAGATACGTCAATTAATGCTCGACTACGATCTTTTCGCATGATGTAATTTTGCACATAAGAATATCGTACAATATTAACACACGTACTAAATATACATCGTTCTAATTACACGAAATAAATAAAGAACGATAAGCGGGACTTCGATCTCCGCTGACTCCGCAATCCCACGCAATCCGCACAATCGGCTCAGCTGATTCCACGAATACTACGTGACATAACACTTGATACGCGCAACACGCAACTCGTACATGAAGTGACGTAAAGCATAAAGTACCTCGTTAAAAAAAAACACTTGAACTTATATTTCTGACAAATTATCACGATTATCTTGAATTTCGTATTAAACTTATTTGAAATTTATAAATATTTTTCTATTTATCTTATTATTATTCTATATTCTCAATTTTTGTATTTGTAAAATATTAAATTTTGCATAAATAATTATTCAAGGCGTTCGAACATTTTGCACTTATTTTGTTTATAAACGAAGTTTTGAATGCTAAAAAAATTTTTATTATAAATGATTAATAGGGAATTCGGCTGGACGCATTCGTGCGCACTGGTGCATATTAAAACCGTTGTTACTGATTTAATCTGAGTGTAAAAGTGAAACGCTATGCATTTCGAATAAAAAACGTATTTTACTTAAGTATTGAAGATTTTTTGATCTATATCGTTTTTATATTTAACCCGTTTCTATATTTATATTAAATACATTTTTATATTAATTTACATACGGTGACTTTAATATGTATATCAATACGCATTACGTTCAATCTAATTCGCTATAAAATTTTTATTGCTGACAGAAACATTTAAATTTTCTCGCTCGACATTGTCATTGATCATTATCAATTATCTATTATCTCAGGTAACATATCCTAATTGCGAAAAATATTAATATTTCATTCATTTATTCGACACGCGGACGGTTTTTCTTTCAATAATGGCACATAATTTAATTGCTACGTAATTCAATCCACACAATAATAGCATATGCCACGTGACAGCCACTTATCGGAGCAGTATCGGCTGTCAGGCGCCTCGCCACACCACTGGCTGGCCCAGGCTGGCCTGGCTCGCCACCACTCGAGTGTTATATACTGGACGTAGTATCGCAAGTTCAACGGATGCGAGTGTGTCGCAGCGGAAATGGAGCCGGGAACGCTGGCGAGGGTGCTACACGACTTCTTTACTACCGTCGATGAAGAGCTGAGTCTTCCCAAGGGACAATATTTCGTGGTACTAACAAACATTTAACGCCTAACCTAACGAGCCTAGTCTAACGCGCAGTCAAGTGTTAAAAGTGATAGATCTGGTCTGTTATCTTCGTTTCAGGTACATAAGATCATAGACAAGCACTGGTGCCATGGTCAATCACAAGACAGAATCGGCAAGTTTCCTTTAAATCACCTGCATAAAGTGGAAATTCCTCCTTTTTATGAAACAGAAAGATTGTTTGTTTCTATAGCCACCTTTCCCGGACAAGAAGTTGGAGATTTGTCTTTTGCAGAAGGTAAGCTTACTGATATAAGACATGCTGTTACCCCGTGAACTTTTTAAAGGATACTATTAATTGTTTTAACAAAAGTGAGAAGATATAACAATAGATTTCAAGTTTCAATATTGTAAATAGTACTTGAACAAAAATTCTCTCATTATTAGGAGAACTCATAATTGGAGTCAGGGACATAGGTTCAGGATGGTGCATGGGCAGAATAGATTCCAAAAATGGAATTTTTCCATTAACACATACATGGGAATTGGATACAACATTAATAAAGGTAGAATATTAAAAGAGATTGTATCATATTTATGTATCAGCTGTGTACAAAATTGTTAATTAATTAGAATACTTTTTACTAGAAAACAAAAAATAAATCAATAAAGAAAAGAGCTAAAGTAAAAACAACACTAAAGGCACAACTCGACGAAGAATTAGATTTAACTGCAGGTGAGATGGTCGTTGTCACAGAAATTTTGGATGACGGTTGGTGTCGTGGAATTACGGAAGATGGTAGAGAAGGCATAATCCCCGAAGGGTTTATATCCTACATAGAAGAAGATCAAGATATAATTGATCAAGAACAAATTACATGTACAACTGAGAACAATTTTACATCTTTCTCAACAGTTCACAATAGCACAATTTATAAAGATTTTGGTGAAACCTCTGTAAATTCTTATGCAAACTTGCCTACTGAACCTACTCCAAATTATTTTGACTTGTTTCCAGAAATGTTGCCAACAACACCAAATAATACAGACAGCATACAATATAATAGTCATACAAATTCAGTTGATATTAAACCATATGCTATAACATTATATCCATTTAATGCACAGTTTCCAAATGAGCTGAGCTTTGGAGCCGGTGAAGTAGTGCATCTCACTAGATACATTGATTCCGAATGGTTAGAGGGTCTGATCGATACCACTAAAGGTATTTTTCCATTATCTTATGTCAACATAATAGTTGATTGTGCAGAAGCAAAGCAGTATCAAATTCAATCTGAAGTAATTCCTGCAAAAAAAGATGCTTTGGAACCGAATATTATTGTAAAAGTGTTATATACCTTTGATGCACAAATGAATGGCGATTTAAATGTCCACGAGGGCGAGAGTGTCACTGTGTTGGAAATGACTAATGAGGATTGGGTGAAAGTGAAAAATAAGAATGGTTTAATTGGTTTGTGTCCACGAGAATATTTGAGCTCCGAATCGATATCCGAATATTCATTGGATAGTTTGCAGGAATCAAATTTAGAAGACTTTGAAGATTTTGTGATGATTAGACATAAGGAAGCGAACATTGTTGTGAATGAGGAACCGAAGAGAATGTCGCAACCGCACAGACCAGCACCACCTGCTCCTGCTCCAGGTAGAGTGCCATTGCAGAAAGAAACTATTGCAAATGGAGAAGTATCTGCTAAAAAAGAAATGTGGGAAAATGAGTCTGCAATCAATAATATTGTAAATATGAAACAAAAGAATGCAGATCAACGTCAAAATGTAATATCGGAATTAGTTATAACTGAAAAAGAATATGTCCGTGATCTGAAATTAACATACGAAACATTTAATTTACATAATCCAAGTTTTCTCGAATCAAAAGGGATCGATGTTGCTACGCTGTTTGGGAATATTTTGGAAGTTATTCATGTTGCCGAAGAGTTATTGGATATGATTTTGAGAGCTATGAAAGGTTGTGATGAAAATTTACAAACAGTAGGGCCTTGTTTCGTAAAAATGGCTGAGAAATTGAAAAGTGTTTATGTTAAGTATTGTGGGAATCATGAAGCTGCGTTAGCATTGTTGAAAAAGGTATTTTATATATATATATAATTTAATCGAAATTTTTAATTGAAAATTATATATTAATGTAAGGTTTATAGTTATTTGAAGTTAGAATTATTTATATCGAATCATTTATATTTTAGTATGAAAGTAATGAAGAGATCATGAAAGTATTTAACAAAGGTATTGAGACATTACGTCGTCGGATTGCTTGTTTTGATATGAGCTCCATTTTGATAAAGCCAATTCAAAGAATTGTAAAGTATCCTCTAATGTTATATGAATTAATAAAGGTAAGTAATCGCGTTAGTTACGCAAAATACAAAGAATATAAATAGATTATTTGGAAGATAGTGGAAGTTTAATTTTGAAATATATTTTAATGAAGTTACCAATAAATTGATATATATCAATTTCAGCAGCATTTGTGAAATTGAATTCAGATTACTTTTTAGATAAATATTTATATGCATGTATATATATATATTCAAAGTTATATTGCATTATAATATTTTCCTGTATGGAAAATAATTTTTAGTGTACAGAAGACAATCATCCAGATAAAGCAGCCATAATGGAAGCGTGGGAGACTATGACAAATGTGGCCAGTTATATCAATGAATACAAACGGAGAAGAGATATTGTATCAAAGTATTTAGACAATGATAATACTTTATTTAGTAAAATGTCAAAATTAAGTATGCATTCTGTGGCAAAAATGTCAACAAGACTTAGCACTCGATTGTCGGCGAGTCTAGGATTGACAAACGTTGCGAGTGACACCGAATTTGAGGAGCTCGAGAAACAGTTTCGATCTATAGAGAAATGTACATGGCAATTGGTGAAAGATATTGAACAATGTATTACGTATCTGAGTGATGAAGCTATATCCGGTGAAGCGATAGCTGAATTGTTAGTTCATTATTATCAGGGAAGTCCAACTGCCGAAGTAAAAAAGTTGCAAGACATAAGAGCTATAATTTGGTCACAATATATACAGGACTTTAAGTCATATATTGAGAAAACAGTTAGCGCCCCATTACATTTCTTAGCGACGTTGTTAGAAGGGCCAGCGATGTTGGTATCAAAAAGGCATGATAAGTTGTTGGATTATGACGCCGCTATTTCAAAGAGTGAGAAATATAAAGAATCAAAAATTGTAATTATGTTAATATTCTTTAATATTCTTTATTGTAAACTTTTTTTATTATTTTTTTCATAATTTTATCTGATTCATTTTATGTTATTTCAGATACAAGAAGAATTATTTACTGCTAAGAGTAATTATGAAGCTCTGAATCAACAATTGTTGGAAGAATTACCTATTTTGTTGGATGCCGCAGCCAATATTTTGGTTAATTGTATAAATGCTTTTGCTGGCGCCCGAAAATTATTAAGCGGAAAAATTACGAAGCAATATATATCTCTTTGCGAGGTATTAAAACTTTAATAGAAAATTTTCAGTCTAATGTAATTCGAGAATGAACGAAATATAATTTTCTTTTTTAGACAACACCGCATCTATCGTCACAAGATGTGCTGGAATCGTTTCTTGTAAATCATAATTTAATATGGAATCAAATAACACGTTTTGCGTTTGCTGGCACGAATACCCGAATAGATGAGGATCAAACGCAATTGTCTAAACAAACCGAAGAGCAGAGATCTTCGCTCAGAGAAAAATACACCGCGGACAAATTATATGTGGTGGTTGAGGACATTTCCAGTACATCTACATTGGAAGTGGATGCTACGAGAGGTACATTGGTCGGAGTTATAAAAAAGCAAGATCCAATGGGAAATCCGGCAAGATGGTATGTCGACACTGGAGTCACTCAAGGATTCTTGCCGTCTCAAAAACTGAGACCGGTTCAGCGACAAAGTCAGCATCATGATCAAATCACATCGGATGTTGCTGCTGCCGGCAGAAAAAGTGCTAGCCCTCCAAATTTGATGTCGTTGGATTCTCCAGAGAAAGAAATCAAGAAAGTGTTTTCGTCGCATCTACAAGATTTGCTTTCATTAGATCAAGAAATAAAAGTATATCACAATTATAGCAATGTTCCCGAAACGCCAAGAGTTCAGGTGTATCAGAATATACAGAATATACACGGCGAAGTTAGTATAATATTCTAATATAATAGAATATTAATAATTTTTTATCTTTCGGAATAATATCTTTATATTAATATGATAAAATTTTAGTTTTACTACGCGATGTACGATTTTGCTGGAAACATGCCGGGCACATTGCCTATTACTAACGGTCAAGCGCTGAGACTGCTCAGACCTCATGATGAGAAAGGAAATGATGAATGGTGGCTGGTAGAGAATCGTAATGGTAAACAAGGCTACGTTCCACGGAATTATTTAAGCTCGCCCATTAAACCAAAGTCATAACGATGAACTTAAGATTAAGCACAAGTTTTACATTTATAGCGTCGCAATTTTATGCTGGGATCTGATAATTAGCTCGATTGCAGAATTATTAATCATTGATAGAAATTATTACTATTTATTCAATCAATCAATTTATCAATATTTGAGTTTTTTATGATTATCTCATAAAAAATATATTATTGATATTTTATGTTAAAAAAGAAATCTTTTAGAATTTTTTATTTGATCTGATTAAATGTAAAGATCTCAAAAGATGATTAAGCGAAAATATTATTAGATATTTACATCAATACTCGAAAATAACATTTCAAATTTCTTACTAGTTCTTAGATTTATATATTATTTGATTTATACACTTTTTAAGATTTTTACATATGTATAGAATTATCGATTTATTATATTCATGTATAAATGTATTAAATGTAATATATGCATGTATAAAAGATACCGTTAAATCAGAAAGAAAATTTTTTTTTGTAACAATTGAATTGTCATTTAATTGTACAGAATTGCTAACTGATATTAATAATTGATATTATAATACAGAAAATTGCACGTATGTATGTTCTTGCCTAACAAAATTGTGATCCAGTAGACCATTTTTATAACAAATAATATATGCCTATCAGTATACATACATAAACTTGTGATAATTTTTTTATTTGTAAATTTAATCATATTTTAATTATACGATCGATTTTTTATGTGCAATTTTTAATATATATTTGTATATAATGTTATATTTCTCGAAAATTGTATTAAATGTGAATATTTATGGTAAATACATTAATAAAAATGTTACAAAAAGAACACTGATCCAGTCTTAATTATGTCATAATCGATGTTATTTTAGTTGTATGTAGGAATATATTAGATTGTTTTATCAATAATTTATTTCAAGTAAATAATACTTACTATTCAAGGAATAATATATTATTGTTTTGTCATTAAGATTACCTGAATTATGTAGTTAGGTACTGCAATGAATATCTTATTGATATAAAAAGTAAGATTTTTTTCTTAATAATCGTTTTTATTACTATATTTACAATTCTCGACAGTTTAATTAAATGCAACATATATAACAAATTCGAAATATTTGGTGTAGATTATAAAATGTATTGTTATGGAAAAGATTTAGAAAAATAAAACACAGAAGTTATTTAAAAAAGAAAATAAGATATAGTTATATTATCACCGTAATAATGCGTTTACTGTTCAACAGTAAATCAACAGTAAATACAATAATATTACATGATGCGCTACGATCAGCTATCGCCTAAATTATACGATAAAAAATAATAAATGAGAGATATATCAGTATACCATATAAAATAAACAGAACAGTCTTTCTGAGGTATAACTTGCGATTTATTACGCGAACATTATGTCGCAAGTTTACGCGAATGAACTTACATTAACTTACGCTAAGCAAAAGGTGAATACTGATCTAATGATAAACGACGATCAACGAGATATTCTGGACACGAGTGTACACGCTCAGTAAAGTATATTATGCTCTTATTGTGTCGGTTAGCGATAAGATTCGGATTCGCGACAAGTTTAAATTTCGCGAAACCGTCGGCAGATATGACGGCAAGGCCCGGTTAGCGTGCAACTACTCGTCATTTAATACGATCGCTCGTTTCTCTTAACCTTGAAATGCAATTCACGTTCACTCTTGTATGTATGATAATTGCATATGTGACAAATTTCATTTTCAATACAATCTCAATTATATCGGATAGAATCTTAAAGTAAAGTAACGCACCTTACGTAAATATTCACATAGTATAAGTGGCATATTAACGAGGCGATCATCTAGACCTCGGAAGAAAGTTTAATTATAGGAAAATATCAGGCATGGTTAGCACTGATGCGTTTAAATTCAGCATCCTTACATACCTCTGATTCGGAAAACACTAAGAAACTTAAACATATAGTTAAACATATATGTTAATATATTCATTAAAATATTTTTATGTACGGATACGATATATATCTCACTCTTTCACACTAGAACGTCTGAAAAAGCATATATCCGCTAACTAGATGTGTGCTGTGAAGGAACTTGTCTTAATGATTTTTAAATCATGAAAAATAGAGTCTATTGCTATGAAGCGATTATTCTTAGGTCTATTTATGAAGCGATTATTTTTTTCTGTACCTGCCTTATAAAGAAACAACTTTGAAATCTTATTAATAATGTATTTCCAGTTTTCATGTTATTTAACTAAGTTTCGGGATTATCTCGCTATAGTGACGTGTCATTTTATGGTAGGACAGATATTTATTACAGTTCAACATCCTTATCTTAACGGGGAACTTATTCTAGGCGCTCGTACAAGCGCATCCGATCGAATATTATTCCTGAATTGACATTGAATATACACGTTTGATCCTGTGCTGCAATATTCATTGCAGTATGCATTGAAGTGTGCTCATAAATATCGGACTTGTTTCGGGTTCTGCAGTGATACACTTTTGTACTGCGTCAGCAGTATCTTCAACGGTGTCCTTCAATTAATTATTGTGGAACATTCGTGACAATTAATAGTGACTCTGTATATTTCAGATAATTACGATATCAATCTGTCACCATTATTATCGCGACAAAGTTTCTAGATAATTAAAATACATAGCAATATACGCCGCCAACATCATAAAGAATATCGCTTGAAATAAATGCGTGTTCAATAAAGTTGCTAGTTTTCATCACATAATTAACGAATGATCTGTCTCTCCTAAAATCTTCTGATCACATCAAATGTATCTCTGTTGTTAACCGGTCTGTATTCTTATTACGTTTGTATATTATACATTTTTTTAATATAACTGTTCAACAATATACACATTTGATATAATTAAACAAAAATCATTTGAAAATGCATTTTAAATATATGAATACAGACTTTTTTCGACATTTCTTCAGATGTTTTCAGCAAAAATATTAGTTTTAATTCTTCTCATGCTGTCGATGTTTCTATAAATACCAGCAACTTTAAATAGCCATTATTAGCTATTTGTAGTTATGATTAAAGTAGTATAGTTAATACAATTATATTTCATTTCTTTTTTTAATCCTTTTTTTATCACTATTTCTAGGCACCAACGATTTTTAAGTACTCGTATTAACTATAATATAAATATTAAAAACAGTATAGTTAATATGACTATTTTGTAGGTAGTTGCTGGTACTCTTGAATTCTTAGTAAAAATAATCAACACACATCGAAATTATCTTATAACCGTTTTAATACCACAACTTCACACGAACGTGTGAAGTTCGACAAGACACACAACTGTATTGCTTTGTGTCTCCAATCAGCATATTTCTATTTAAGAATTTTTGAATACGAAACAAAATATCTCGTACATTAATTGTTCATAATTGTATTAGTGCGTTCGGCACAAATATGCATACATTGTAATGTTATCTTGGACTTTACTTTGTGCCAAGAAACGACAAATATTAGACATCCATTAAAAGAAAATAGAGAGCATCGCTTCTTTAATGATAATGTCCTTTTTTGTTAAGCATGACAGCTTTACGTTATTTTTTCGTGCTATCTAGGCTGTTATCTTATGACCGTGTAATGGATTGACATTTTTATCTCTGCCCATTTGTGAAAGTTAATTGCTCATTATTTAAAAGAAAGCTGTAAAATGAGATAATCTCTAAAATATTAAACAATAATTTTCTAATATTTTTCATTTCATTGGCAAACTTTCGAAAAAAAACTCTTTACAGAAAAGAATTCGTTTATTATATGAAAACTTTTTCCTTCAAATATTACACGTTTGATTAGCATTAAAAAGAATTGTTAATCAACGAAAAGTCTGATGAAATTAAATTAGATTCGAAAGTATTTCGAAAGTATTTCGAAAGTATTCGTACTATTGTTATTACAAAATTCTGTCAAATTAATAGTTAATATTTGATCAACCATATAAATCAGAACATCATTCTTTCATCAACTCTTTTATTCGTGTACCGTCAAATTTTTGTAAATCTTGTGAGATCTTTTTGTCCCGATAGATCAAATCTCTTTACGTGTCATTTCTACGAAAGACCATTCCTGTAGTCGTCAAGTCCCCTCATTCGCAAACTATCGCCCTATAGGACATACACGTATCAACGTTTTATCTAATCTCCGGCCCTTAATATGAAGCAATATAGTTACTTCTGTTCTCGATAGTCCTTCTTAGCTACATATTAAAACTTCGAAACGCACATGCCGTAATAACTCTCAATTGTCAACAACTCTCATCCGGGCCGGATTCGGACTTTTTCGATCGTCGTCGTCGAATCTATCGCCTAATCCGCGATCACGGAGAAATCTTTTAACGAAAAATCTTCTAGTCCGCGGGATAAAAGCGAAGAATCGCGCGGCCCTGGATCTCTGAGTGACAAAGCTTTTGAACGACGTCCAGAGCTTCCTCGGCGGGATACACAGTGTGCGGAGGTGGCTCAATGTCGCCCGAGGCGACTAGTTGCACCAGCTCCCGTAATTGCTCCAAAGTACCCGGTTCTACCGGTTTAATAGATTGCTGCCGCTCTTCCGCTCGTCGGCTAAACTTGGGCAGTAGTCGATCTGCGACCTCCTTGATCACAAACACTACACCGCCCTTACTTAGGCATTGCATGCTGCGATGAAGATTGCGTGATGTCGTGCCGAAATCGATTACTACGTCTACTTGGCCACCACAGGCATCCATCGTGCGTTCGATCAACTGCTTCTCATAAAGATCCTCGTTCCATTGTACTACGTTCACCCTGTAACCAATATGCCGACTGTTGCTGAATAAATAAAAAAATAAGATGATAAATGTTTGAATTTTTAAGACATCGTATACGAGCATTAAATTTGAAAATACATTCATTGATCTTTTTAGTTTTTTAATGTTTTTCTTAAGAGGGAGAAAAAGACAGCCAATAATTTGTATGTAAATATTGTAATTTAGTGTAGATGATATTAGAATTAATTTCGTACTTTTACGAATTCATTTATTACTATCGTAAAAATCTTGTTTAATTAACTAATTAACAATTGCTATTAACAATTGCAATTAACTTAATTAATAATAATTATAAAGAAAGTAAAATATCGGGGCATTAAGTTAATAATTAACAATTATCTAATAACTATTCTATTCCACTATGAGAATTTAATAATAATGAATCAACTGAATAAACTTACCGTTGGAATTCCTGAGCTATGAGAAGACCATCGTCCTTAAGAGTGGCTATTGTAGTAGTAACTCTATCTCTCATGTTACTGAAGTGATACGATGCGATTCTGAGAGCCCACAAGGCAAGACCACCTGTGCCAACTACAAGAATCTTACACACGCTGTTTTCACCTCTCTCCTTCAATAATGCCTGCAATATTTTATCATACATGAAGAAAGCTTCGAAGAGAAATCTCATCATTTATTTCTGAAGTATTAGCTTTGTCAGATAATTTATTATAAACGTGTCTTTAAAGTGTATTTATTAATTTAATTTAATAAAAAGAAAATATGAAAGATTGTTTATCTATACCTGCACGTGTTCGTGCGCAGCGAAGACGGTGTTCATGGCGAGAAGCGCGCCGGCCGGCAGCATAGCTCCCACGCTAAGTGACATATTGTCCGGAAGCTTGATCAGGTACTTGAGGTCGTGCACTACCAGATATTCGACGTAACCATTGGGAATTCCATCATAGGGATAAAGAATAACGCGGTCGCCTACAGCAAGTTCGCGGTCTTCAGGTACCTCGGTGCCAAACGATTCGATCACGCCAGCCACTTCGTAACCGGGGAATAGAGCAGCGTCGCGTACCCCGTGATGCGGTATAAATACCGGGTAATCGCTTTCTACGGATATGTCGGCGGCCAGACTACTGCCACTCGAGACCGAGGTCAAACTAGTCAGACTCGGCGATCGTCGAGGATGGTAACAAGCACCAGCGCACACCACCCGGATGCGGGCACCATGCGCTGGCACATCCGGCACGGGTACATCGAAGCTGAAAACACAATCCCGACCGGTCACGCTCGGGCTCTCGATTGAGAGTTGACGGCACAGTTTATTCATCTTCTCTCTGTAACACAAATTCGGTAACATGAGGCTTTTGCAATTGGAAGATATTTTTCCTCAACTACCTATATTATTATCTTTACGTATTATTATTTGTTGTTACTGGATACTTAGTAGTGTTATGTTTAATGCAAAAGTGATAAGTCTCTATGCGTCTAATGCTGTATACAGATAATTGTCATAAATCACAGCAATTTTTAAAATAATATATTGTTATAAAAGGATCTTTCTTCTATTTTGGACCAAAATTTTCAGAGTAAATGCAATATTTACGTTGTAAAATGCAATATTATTTTGTATATAATACACAATATAGTTTTATACACACATACACACACACACACACATACACACACACACACACACACACACACACACACACACGATTACTATCTAATACATTTATTTAGTGTTGCAGAGAATTATATTAATTATATATTAATAATATAAAAAGAATTATAATATAAGTATATTGTAGTTGGAAATAATAATTAGCAAAGTAGATTATTTTTTAAAAAACAGCGTTAATTCAGGAAAATATATATTTTCAAAAGATATTTATATATTTATTTCTATATATTTATTTCAAAAGAAAATGACACATAGGACATATGCATATATAAATAATTAAAGATTTGGAGCAAATTTTTTTATATTTTTTAAATTTAGATTTTATTCATTTATAAGTTTTATATTTAACTTCAAAAATTTCATATGAGATGTTGTTCGCAGATAAATTATACGCAGAGTTAAAATAATTATTAAGTTATAAAATAATTATAATTATTTTTATTACATTATAATTTAGTTCCTATTAGAATGGTGTTAATAAATATATTAAATTTTCTTCATTATGAAAATTATAATTGCACAATAATAAATAAAAAACATTTATTTCATACGTATAGTTTATTTTTATTAAAAATGTTATGTATGAAAAATTTTATATAAATAACAGAGATCTATTATAGTCTCATTTAACTCTAATAGAGTTTAATAACAAGACTTAGGAAATATGCGGACATTAATACTATGACATTCTCCGATTGAAATAATTTCTGTAGCATCGGGATAAAAAGATCTGTTATAGGTAACTGTCATCACAGTGAAAAGAATGTTTAATTAGTATTCAATTAATTAATAATGACAAATTTTTCCTTTTTCTGAAATCTTTTAGAAGAAACAGTGTAACAGTAAACTAAAATTGACAGAAGTGTGTCATTAATGTTAACATGCCTGGCACGAGGAAACTTGTCAGACTTGCGGATCAGCTGTTCGAATCTATTCTGATTGGATACTTGAAAACACGTTTTCGCGTGAATTATTTGTAAAGCTTGTATAACAATCAGGAAATGCGTGACATATAAGTAACTGTATTTTCGTTTAAACTAACTGAGGATTTAAATAAAATTGAAAGACATAAGTCAATAAAAACTTTTTACATAGTATAAAAAATAATATAAAAAAATAACATAAAAAGTTTCTTTGACATAAATAATGATATACTGCCTTGGCTAAACATATATGCAGTATGCTCAATAAATTTTAATCACTAAATTGCAAAAATATTGCAATATAAGCTAAATATAAGTTAATATATTTTAGAATACATATTTTATTTCTATTGTGTTTTTTAATTCATAAATTATTTTACTTGAAAAATAATGATGCATTATCCTAGCCGTTTATATAGTAAAGAAAGTAATTAAAGAATTAAAATACGCATATATTAGATGTGGAAAAAAGTTTATGGCGTTTTTTTAATGCCATCTAACGGGAAAAACGCCACGAACTTTTTCCCACATCTAATATAAATCAAATAATTGCCTACCCATTATGAGAGATGGTTTTATGAGCGACGGGTGCCATTGATTCAAATTCCACCGGCATAACCACCTTAAGTAAGTTTATTTTTAAAATCACTCACAAAAAATCTGAGCACAAGAATCTTTCACCCAAAGATCTTGATATATTGTCGACGTATATCGTTTTATGAAATACTATTTCTAACGATTAAATTTCAATGGTTTTACAAAAAAAACTTGCAATGGAGTATAGGAAGAACGAATTCTCGATACGTTCATACGCTGCACGAGAAATACTAACCCGTTCTGTTGGAGCGCGTTCGCTTTTATACCCGTATGCAGGCCAACGCATTTGCGATAGGATGGTAGGAAAAGTGAATGCGGGGAAAAGGGTAGAAGACACGCGCGGCCACTCGCCGACCACGTGCAACGTCTGTTTTTCCCGTCCACCATACCCCGGAGTAAGCAAAGCACTACTGCGTTGCTGGGGATCGCATGTGTGACGCATTTTGTATTTGTATCGATAATGATAAAATCATCAAATGATGTGAGCTTTTAGATTGAAAATGTCAATTGCGCATAACTCTTTCTTCATTCAATTTAAAATCAAATTTTTTCTCAGTAAATATTTGATTAAGTGTTATTTTTTATATTTCATTGTTTAAACTAGATTGGCAATTAGATGTATTAAATTTGTTAAAATTAAATAAGAACAAAATTTTTTGTTAGTATACTTCTATTTTATTAACAATTGTTTCTAATTAAGAAAAATGTTTTTTAAATCAATTATTTAAAGGAATTCTTTTCGTAATTAAAGATAATTTTATTATAAGATATATATAATAATTATAATTATAAAATATATAATAAGTAAATTAGTGATTAAAAAACATCGACGTTTTTTAAGATATTCACGTAGAAAAAATTAAGTTAAAAATTAAATTTATCATGGTTGCGTTCGTTATTTATTGCAAATACTGAAAATCTGTAATATATGTGAATTATAGATTTCCAGTACTCGCAGTGAATAATGGAATGCAACCCAAAATAATATATGACTATAAAAGAAACGCGAATAGCGGAATATTCGATAATTATAATTTATGAGATCATATTTTATTTTACTGTTTTTTTATTTTCTAAAAATTAACTTTAAAACTTTTTTTTAAAGTTTGAAATTTGGATGCTCCATAAATAAATAATTTTGTTTGCGGACTTCATCGAATATTATTCATGTTCCGAAGAAGAGTATGATCATGTATATATTTGAAATACACTACCAACTTAGCTTATGATTAATAAATAATATTTTTCCATTTGTAAATTTATTAGCTGTCTAATTTATTACCAGTTGCGTTATGTAAGCACATATTACTGTTTGTATATAATCACGTTTGTATATAATTGCATATAATCGCACAATTTTACGACATATGCACATTTGCGATAAAATAATATTTTATAATATATAGATAACAACTCAATCAAATGTTTTATCATTTTTATCAATATCCAATAGTGTAAAATTATCTATTTATAAAAAGTACAAAATAGAAATGTCTCACAACTTCGTTCAACGATAAAAAATTGTCGATGAAAAAAGAATGAAATACTTTTAATTGCTTTTTACATTATCATTACTACACTACTAACACTTTTTAATTTCCATGTCACGCTATGTGCTGTCATTTTTCAAATATAATAACAACATGATTATTAACTAAGCGTCTTATACGGAAGTAGCGATAATAAAATTACGTATAGTTAGTCTATTACGATAACCTTAATTAAAATGCAATGGCCGCGATATTGTATAGTCTGTTCTTATAATTAAGACTATGTTAAGACTTAAGACTACAGTCTTAAGATGTCATAAACCAAATTAAATAATGTATTAGCATCTTAAAAAATTATTTAAGATGATCTTAAAATAAGAATAAACTATGAATACCGGCGGAATGAATGACTTATATTAAAAATAGAAATGTATTAAAAAAAACTCTCTTTTTCTTTTTTACTCCTTTTTATCTTTCCCTCTTTAAACAATATTAATTTATATTTCAATAAAAATATAGGAAAGTATGAGTATTCTGTTAGAAAATTTATAAAAGTTATATATCTAATTTCAATTCCACTTCAGCTATCTATATCATAATAATTAATTTTATTATATTTATTACGTCTAAAAGTCAATTCGTATTCTGTTCAATTTTTAAATATTATGTATTTAAATACTGTGTTTTAATCTTTATTTTGTGAAAATTAATTATATTTCAGAATCATTTGCTTATTATCAAGAAATATATAAATTCTGTATCATAATTTTATTAAAGCAAATCTTTCATTTTATCTAGTATTTCATTTATTTTGTAAGTTTTAAATATTAACTAGAAAGAAATCGAGTAAAAAATTAAGAACATCTGTTTCTGATTGAATATTAAAATAATCAAAATATTTCTTTCGCTGCTTTAATAAATTATTAGTTAGATGGATGTATCTATTCGGACATGATAATATGTTCGTTTACCTATGGCTTATCTACAATTTTTTTTACACCGTATAACACAAATAACATTTATTTTTCTTGCTGTCAAGGATGTTACCTGCAATCAGGAAAGTTTTATATTTATTGGATATTTAGAAGAAAAGTGTGCTACTTTCAACATATCGCTCGTATTATTTACGAATGTTGATTTTCTTATCTAATTCGATTATGCCATAAAGTTCTTATCGTTTTATATATAATGCAATGTTAGTTGATTTGCTTGAGTTCGAAAGTGCATGGTTTGCTTGAGTTCGGAAGTGCATGGTTCAATGTGTTATTCAATGTGTAATAAACGTGAATTGAGGCTAGCACGTTCGTGATTGTGTCGCGGTTATGCGATAACTGCGAAGGAACATGTTTTACAATGAACAAACGAGAAACTGAATATTATTTCATGGAAAATAAATCTGACTTATATGTAGTTAGTTAAAATTGTCGCTTAAAAATTTTATTCTTATTTCCTGAGTTGAGAAAACTAACAAAAACAAAGTTATAATAATAATTATAATTGAGATATGAATTTACATGTGTTTAAGAAAACATTAAGTGGCACATTTAAAAAATAAAATATATATCGTGTTGCTTATCGCATAAATCTCGTGAAGTGATTGAATCGTTTAATTTACGGAATAAAATACATAAGAATTATCATTCAGATATTAAAAAACAGAAACCTTATAAATCAATGAACTTTTTAACTTTAACTAATTACTAATAAATTTTATTATTTTAACATATTACTTAAAATTGTATATAAACAATAAAAGAGACTTCGTACATTTATTTTTATTCGTTGTAAAAAAAACATATACCTATATTTGCGTTATCACATATTTAAAGTGGAATTTTACAACAAGAAGTGGAGTTTTAAAACATCCTTTTTCAGTGTAAAAATCCCTACATGAATTCCTGAAAAACACCTATTATTAAAAAACAAAATGTTGATCAAAATTTATTTAGTACAATTATTAGGTGAATTATTATTGATGAAGTACACATGTAAGTTTATATCATTTTCACTCAATACCTTGAAATTTAAAATAATTATACACACATTTCCGAATCCAGAAATATTATATAAAAATCAATTGAAGTAATTATTCGAGCTTTATTATATCTTGATTATCCTAGTTTAAACTTCATTTAGTTCAAATATGGACGCTAATAAAAAATATTTTAATTGACGTGCCTTTATATACATAAAAATAGGCTTTTAATATTTTAAATAGTGAATGATCATTCTCTGAAAATACAGCACGATTATGCTTCGTAATGCAGAATTAATATTGCCGAAGGAAGACGAAATGACATTTCTCTTCTTATCCTACAATTATAATAATCCTCGATCTCTCTTATGTGATAATTCTATTTGCGATCTGACGTCAGCACTTCGAAGACATATATGGCACATGGCAAGTCCCACAGCAATTTTTCCTCGATACATATATATATATATATATAT
>NW_017259323.1:726796-730428 GCF_001594045.1 Atta colombica
TAATTGGAAATATTATTCATCATTTTTTCAAAGAATCAACTTTTATCGAGATAAAATGCAATTAATAATATCAAATGCAATTAAAAATATATATATAAGTTCATTAACTGTCACGGTCATTGAAAGGTCTCGATAGCTCTCTCCGATAAATTTAAATTCAATACATCTGAATGCACTCTGAATAGATAAAAAATCAATAAATTCACTAAAACATATTTTTATCTATTTTTCTAGTTAATATTTAAATAATATAGGAATTATCTGATATATATATATATGATTTTAATTAAATTAGTATGGTAACAATTAAATTAGTATAGTAACTGAATTAGTTAAAATTATTTTACTCTTTTAATCATTGGAGAAAATTTATCTTTTATAGTGGATCTCTTTGTTTTAAATGCATGGAAGCTATTTCTGCATAAATTACAAGTGTTTGCCAGTTTGATCTGTGGAATCATTTACAATCTGTAATCACGTGATTTCTCTGTAAACAGTGACGATAATGGAATAGATATGTGCATTAAAATGGGTTTGGACTCTGTTTCTCGCGATGGTAATCACTTTGTTGACTTTTCTAAGCTCGCGTCATCTGATTTTCTCAAGTTGATAACAAATGATTATCACAAACGTTATTATTGGAACTATTATGATTTAGATAAACGCAAAAATATCCATCATATTCAAACTTATAAGCTTAGAATTTTTTTAATTAAGAAAAATTGACATTCAAAATAATTAGAATTCTTATGATGAATAATTAATTTTTTTCGGATTCCTTGCTTAGTAAAAATCAATGATATGCTTTAAATTAATTTATTTGTGACAAGACCATAAAAACATTTATGTTATACCTAATTTTAGTTAATGATTATTAGTTATTTATTTCATTTCAATCTTGTGTTACAAAAAATTTGAGCGATTTGTATCTTAATTATAAAATTATAGGAAGCATATTATGTTATGCAAACTGTTGCAATAATTATGGCAAAGGTGTAAGACATCAAAATATTTGTTAATACATGAATAATAATTGATTTAATCTAAACGAAAATATCATACAGCCGTATGTGATCTATAAACATAAACTCGTTTTAATGTTATCAATAAGTTATTCTAATATTTGCAACCGATTTATATTTCTATGACACTAATAATCTGAGATTGGATTTTATTCTTCTTGAAAGTGATATATTGATATTTGGGCTTTAATTAACATTTTGTTAAAATTATAAACCAAATAATGAATAAAAATTCACATCAATTAAATGAAAAATATGATATTCTAATACTACTACAGCTTTAGTAGCTAAATATTCTTTTTTTTATCAATTGCTATTGTCTTTTAATTGATTTTCATGTATTTGATGTCTTTATCAACAAAAAACCGATATAAAAACTTGATAAAAAGATTACACATTAATATTGTTATATACGTAGCAAAAAGAAGAATTCAATCTTTACTATCATTAAATGTTGTTTTTGTTATAGTGGCCATATTTAATTGATGAGAAATGATCATGATATTTGCAAAAAATTCTTAAAATTTTTAACGATAAATGTTATGACGTAAATGCATTAATTATGGTAATAAAGAATAATTAGTTACGTTAACCTTATGTAAAGTCCAATATACACATTTAATATTAACAATTCAAGGATTTTTTGCAAATAATATCATGATCATTTCTCGTCAATTAAACATAACAAAAACAATCTAATGACAACATTTAATAACAGTGACGATTTAACTGTTTCTGCTAAAAATGTTTGAATAATTGAGCGTTTGAATAATTTCCACAATAAAACGATATTGTTTTCCAGTTATTTATTTACAAGGATGTATCAGATCTTCTTGGAAATTGATATATTTTGTGACATAGTGTAAGCATTATAGACTACACTTCTTCCTCACCTTTGGAACACTTCTATTAGTGATAGATAGATAGAGATAGGTTGATATAGCCTTGGGAGTTCTTATATCACTTGATCTACTTTAGTGAAAAATATTTAAAGTGATAAAGTATGCCCTTTGATAAAGAATTTACGCGCTTAGATAACCACAGATTTTATCTGATTAATAAATTAAATTAAATTGATCCTTTTACATAAATTTAAAAGTCTATAATTATAATATATATGTCAACTAAATATTGTAATGTTTGCGTTAAGTTTTAAAGATTACACAAATATCATGGAAATCCAAAATAAAATTTCAAATATCGATGATGAAGAAAGTATATATTTTTATAATATCTCTGCACTGTAGAAAATATACTCTTTTATAGATTTCTAATTATTAGATAATCCAATCATTTATAAATTCCTAATTATTTCTTTTTTTTATTTAAGATATTCCTTTGAAAATAAAATCATATTACTATTTAAAACAACATTAAAATAACTTTAAATTAACATAAAATAAGCTTACAATATTAGACAATTTTTTCGGAATGTTATTACATGTTAACAAATAACTATATAATATACATGCTCTATATACTCATACTCTTAAAATAATTTAATTAAAGAGAATTTTTATAGTTTAATTAAATTAATCACATGAATAAGAAAATAAGAAGAGATTGTGATATGATGGCAGAATTACAGTAAACAGAGAATGCACGCAGTTATACTATGAAGCGGCGTTGAACACAAAGAAGCTGTTTGCCACGAGGAACGTGCGTGAAACACATGCTTGATTCGTTGATACTCTTTTCAAAAATAGATCTCTTTATTTTGCTGAGCAGTCATATAAAAATCAAGAATGTGATTCACATTGATAATCTCAACGGGATATCGGATATAGTCTCAACTTAAAATGTTGTATTTGATTATTATATGATATAACATATTATCTGCTTTTGCTTTATATACCATCTGTATTTAATTTTAATTTATTACAACAGATAAGAATTTGCTTATGATATCATAAATGTATTTATTCTGTAATTAATTAAATATTCTAATGACAAAAATATTATACATCGCTACGACGAATTAAACTTTATAAATTTATGCTTTAAAAAAAAAAATTAAAGATAATAAACTCAAAATTCTTTTTAAAACGTATATCTATAAAAACTCGGATTGTATTTTTGCTCTTTTCTTGATTGTACAGAAACAGGTCGAGTCATCCATCGTAACGATGCCAGTCTTTGTCCACTCGTTTGTAATGCATCGTAGTAGAGTCAGCTGATGTACAATGTCTTATGGTGAACATTCAAGAGAAGAAAATGCTCAACACGACTAAAAATTTCCTTCTCTGAAAATTTTTCCATTTAGTTGCATTATATTTATTGGGTTGTCCGAAAACTTCGTGCCGACTAATCTATATAATTTAATAAATGTATACTAAAATTTAAATCTTCTGCGTTTCAATTTTCCTTCAAAATCGGCATGAATTTTCCGGACAACGTAATGTTTTTCTTACTCGTTTTTCTTACGAAATTTACTTTCTTACTTACTTTTGTATATTTTATTCTTTACTTTCTAGAGAGATAATAATTAAAGTTGCATAATTATCTTTCTAAAACTAAAGATCATCTATACTTTATATTTGGTGATAATAGCATAAATGAAAAAGATGTGTATTTATTTTATAAACATATATATATATATGTGTGTGTATA
>NW_017259323.1:730528-748380 GCF_001594045.1 Atta colombica
TATAATATGCACAAAATAATGAAGAAAGGAGAGAATTATTACGACAATATTAAGTTCAAACAATTTTGTCCGCTATACTCCTGTTCATTACATTGCATAATATTACAGGTTGAAGTACAAGTGCAGTTTTGCTGACTTCGTATTTCTACACGTGTAAGTTCAGTCTCGAGTTCTGTCGAGGATACACGACCCCTTTTTATGCAGTATCCATATCATGGATACTCCAAAGTGATCCTCGGTTACCGACATCCACTTTTAGAATTGATAAACTTTTGCAACGATAAACACGAAGAGTCAATCGAAGGAGAAAAAAGTATATTTTTGACGTCACACGTTTCTTGATAATTTTCAAAACTAACAAAGATTGCAATATCCAATGAATGTTCAAGACTGACATTTCAAAAATTAACAATGTAAATTATGTCAATGTAAATTATGGAAAAATAAAAATTCTATGATTACATCATGAAAGATACATACGTATATGTTAAAAATATCTACTGAATATTAATTTAATAATTTAATGTAGTTTTAACAAAAGTAAAATGTAATCATCTGAAATAGTTATGTATGATAATACTTATATATTAACATTAATATCTTTTAATGTCTGATTTTATATATATTCTGACTTATATGCTTAAATGATCTATCGTCTTAAATAACTTGAGACAAAGGCATATATTTAGAACCTGCATCTTTAAGAGACTCAGGAAAGTAAAAAATCGATAATCTGAATATTTTAATTCAATTCTAGATTAAAGTTAATTTTTCATGAGAGCTAAGAGTTCCGTATATATATATATATATATATATATATTATCCAATAATATGATAATATTTGAATATTTGAAGTATTCGAAGACAGATTCACCCTTATCGAAACAATTATAACTTTGCGATCGTTTCGAATCGAATTAATATGTTCATACAATTTATTTCTAGATTTTTATACACTTTTACTATTATATCCTATTATGTTTCAGGTATCTCTGTGTTAAATCTGACGGACGATATACGTCCCATGCCCCCACCGTCACAGGTGTCGGGCAAACCGGAGGATGTGTGCGTCGGCACAGCTGTATCAGTGTACTACGAAGAGGGGGAAGTCGGTCGATGTCGCGGAACCGTGGCACGCCGGAATCACGTGCACATCAGCAGGCATCCGCGTGTTCAGCTGTGCCGATTCGCTTGGGGAACACCGCGCTCTCGGCTTCTCGAGTACAATACCCGCGGTGTTCCAGGACATTTTTAACCTCCTCGAGCTGCCGGAGCATCCTCAATCAGAGAGTAAACGAAGAATATGTATATCTGCATTACTCATCCAAGCATTGATCAAGTCTATATGATGAATGTTTTTTTTTTTTTTATTCAATATACGTGAAAATATGTATAGCTTTGGGATCGGTTGTCGTATCGTCATCAGTTATTTCGAATTATTTGCGTCACTCAGCATCTTGCTCAGCATTGTCTACGATTTATAAATGATATACCGAACGATGAAAAAATAAGTTATTGCGTTCCTGTTTTAAGACCTGTTTATGAATTTTTTTATACTAATATTTTGAAGGTATGTTAAATTTATATATGTCAGAAGAGACATTTTTTTTAAATAACAATGATGTTTATTCTTAAATGATTAAATATTTAATGCTTGACAAAGCAGACAGTAGAATATTAATAGGTAGACATTAGTACATATACATATATGCGTAGGTACATATACATATATGCTTCGTTTTATTAGTTTAAATGATATATTAACTGCAAGAACGTTGACACGTGTAGTGAAGTTGCACGAGTGACTCACTCACGAAAGGAAGCACTCGTTTCTCAAGTTTTGTTATTCTATTCATCGTTTCGCAACCACTTATATATGGTGATTCTTACTCAAGATGATCATACAACTCTAATGCTTAGTCACTTCGCCGTTAAAGTCTAAAGGTGCATGTTGTTTTCTTGACAAAACATAGCTTGATAAATAATGCACATCTGTTTATTTCCGTTGCCTATTTCATACGCCACTCACTTTTAAATCGCATAAGTTCTATGATAACAATATTAACAGTGTATTGAGTACTGAATTCAAAATATCGAATTCAAAATATGAGGTCATACGCTTTTGTATTCTAAAAAATAAACAAGAACGAACAATAATAATCATACATGCATGTGCGATAAGGAGAGCGTTGTACTTGTAAAATAATAGTAGCATTAAAGTAGCATCCCAAATTAATTATAAAGTTGCTGTTTATATTTTGTGTTATTTTATAATTTGTATCATCGAATTCATGGTAAATTTTTCTATTTTAATTCGTTGCGAGTATATTTCTTTCATTTAATATTTTGTTTTAGTAACAAATTAAGTATATTTCGTAATAATTTTATTTGTTTGTAAATAATTGCAAAGATGTAATAATAAGATTATTGGCATAAGATAATTCTTATAAATTATCCTTTCGCTTGCAGCTCTCTTGACAACTTTAGCAAAGCAAAAGTCATGTAATGGAGATCATGAATAATTCAATTCCGATAATAAAGCATAGTTTATTTTCACTTTAAATGTATCAATAAATGGAATGTAGTATATAACTTAGTAAATGACCCGGACTACACCCGGACTACACCCGACTTATTCTCAGAGAAGCGTTCATAGAACTCAATGAACGCTACTTACTTAGTTGATGCGCACTGATCGGTCATTCGAATGAGGTCAGTTGTATTCGAAGGTATTATGCTACAAGGCTACAATGGAACGATAAAGTTGATGGAATAGTTTCTTTGATTTTCGTTCCTCTTGATAATACAAATGACATCTATGCAAACTGAACAAATCATTTTAGATATGATAATCAATTACTTGGAATCAATCTCTTTCTTGTTATGTATTTTTCAATCTTTAACTTAATTAATTTTTTATATCCTCTCGTACTTCGTGCATTCGCGAGTAGATGTTTTGTATTCCTAGAGATAGCTCTTATCAAATATGATTCTCTCACATTGCTGCAACTGAGGCGCGTGTATTGGCCCGTACAACATTTATCTTAGTGCCTGTCACTGTTCATCACAATAGTGACAATTCTAAGAATGGTATTGTTTATATATATATTTCACCACTTACACATCGCTTCTCAATAATAAGGGATTCTTTTTAAATATCGTATACAATTCTGTATTATGGCTGTCATGTTTGCACGTAAAGTAGATTTTCAATTCTACAAATCTTCTGTCATATACATCATCTTATTAAATAACCAATATTAATATTTCTATAGTCTCATACAATAATAATAATATTAAATTACAGAACGTCAGAATAACTTCTCTATAAGAAAGCATGACAATTATACGCTTCACCTTCACTGCCGCTATCCAGAGGTTGATGACCTGTCGTAACGCGAGAAAGTCTCAGATTTACTTTAGATGCTATACTCATGTACTATAATTTCTTTGAGTGTTTCGTTGTAAATTTTATTTTGTAAATACTTCATAGTTTGACTATTTTGTTTAAAATTTGCATTAAAAAAATGACAAAGAAAAATATCTATTTGACTAAACATGACTTATAATATGAAGCGATTGTTAATAACAAAAGTTTTTAATAATAAAATGCAGTTTCATTATTTCATTTAAATGGAAAAAAGACTTAAACAATTTTTTTCTCTATAATTTGAACTTTGTGATACGCTTTTATATTTTTTGTAATTTATAATTTTATTTATTAACAATTTATATGTATCAGATTAAAAATATATGTACAATAATCAAATAATAGAATTCGAAGACATTCATATGCAGAATAAAAATGTCACATCACATTATGCATTTCTATGCGTGATGTTGAATTCAAGAAATTAAAAATATTTTATCAATAAGAATAATCAAAATATTTTCAAGGATAAGTTTAATCAATATGCATTTTCTTAAGATGGCATAAAATTCTTTTAATTAAATATTAATTTCTTGTCATCTTCGAATTAATTAATATTTAATAAATTATATGTGATTTTATTATTATCGAGAAAAAATATTAATCAATAACAATTTTATTTAATTAAGAAATAATTAAGAAATAATTACGAAATAATTTTATTTCGTGTGCACAACATCGAAATATAATTTTAGAGATCAAAATACATCGTTGATTTATCGTTGATAATAATATAACGGGTTAATGACAGATTACATATAATGTTAAAAGTTCTGCTTTTCCTAATTGTTACTTCACATCGGTTACTTTTTGGTTAACCTTCTTTCAATAACAATCGATTAAATGATTAATGAATTGATTGATGACGCAATTACAAATGCGTGATTTCTTGTCTTGAAAAAACAGTTTTGTTAGGAGACAATGAGCAATTACATGACGTAACTAGCGAGTTTAACTGTAATAAGCGATTTCAAGCTTGTTGAACGATTTCCTTTGAACCTTGTACCAGTTATGTTCAATTGGAGCATTAATGTTAGTCCCACGCAGTATGCTTCGTTATATTGCATGCTATTTTGTATTTTTTTTGCATTAAATATAATATTAATTACTTATAAAAATTCAATACAAGGATGGACAATATATGAAATATATTTTATATACATTTTTTAATCCAGTAATAATAATAAATATTATATTTATCCCATCATAGTTCATTAAATAAATTTAATTATATCAGTTGAAATATCATTAATTCAAAGACGTAAGTTTGAATAAATGAATTGTTACATCAAGATCATTTCCTTGAAAAGCAAAATTTTATGCGCATGTCGCAACTTGGCCTTTGTTTGCACTCACACATGCGCGGACGATTGCTCTACATAATAAAACTGTTGCTTCAGAAGAAAACTCTTTTTTGAGAATTGTAGAGTAGCAATTCTTCTGATACTCTTTTCCGATATTGTATTTCTGAGCGAGTAGATAGGCAGTCGCATAGTATTGATTGTTAAATGATGCGTAACGTACCGCACACATAGTTCGACAATCAGCTGTTTGCGACATGACAGACAGGTGTTCGAAGTCATGATACTGTTAGCGTTGTGCTAACTAATAAATCGTTTTCTTTGATATACCGCAAAAAGATATAACAATAATTAATCAATTATTTATTTTCGCGATTTATTTATTTTTATTTATTTGATACATCGTATTGATTTATCGACAATAAAAACATCTTGAATTAACTATAAGATCTTATGTAATAGTTATTAAACGGAAAAAACAATAATTATAATAATTATATCATGATAATTATGCCGTTGAGATTATAATGTTCATACAAAATAAAAATAGAACCAACATTTTCGATCGTGGAAAATTATGACGTAAGTGAAGTGTAATGTATTATTTTTTTAAATTAAAAAATATTACAAGAAAAAGAAATAGTTGAAAAATTGATATTAATTTCAAGCAGAAAAAATTAAAGCTTATAATATTTAATAGTTAATTCAGTAATGAGCAAATTGGCTTTAAAGTATACTAATAGGTAGAGTTACTCTGTATCGCTGTAATTTTAACTCTGTTTAATGTTGACTATGCAATGTAGGTCTGCGATGAGAAGATTGAGTATGTGTTCTTGTATAAAGTTATTAATCTATCTACTCTGCTCTGTATTATTCTATCTACTACTGTTATTATTTTATCTATTACTGTTGTTATTCTATCTATTATTGTTATTATTCTATCTATTACTGTTGATTGTGAGTTCACATTATTAATTGCTGAATTATGTCCTTGAATATCTATTGTCTATTGATATGCAAGGGGTATACCAGTGAAGCGCTTTCCGGGAGATTAAAGGAAAGCGGTTAGCGTATAATCGAGCTAAGGATTTGCTGGATTGGTGTATTAATTTTTATCATATATATATCATATATATATCATATATATATCATATATATATCATATATATATCATATATATATCATATATATATCCAATTTCATAAAATTGTAAGAACAGTTTAAATTTATGGTATACAATATTATTTATTTCTCCTACATAGATGCATGGCAAAAAAAAATTGAAAAGAATAGAGATTGGTTTCTACAGGATGAAAAGTTAAGTCGTACAAATGAAAAGGCTCGTTTACTGGAATTCCGAACAGTCGATTCGTAGAAAATTGGAAAAGTTGCCTCTTTATTGAGTCGATTTCGGCGCAAGATGGATATTCAGTCAAGATACGATAAAAATATTTTATTGGAGATAGAAAAACACTGGCAGACAGAAAGAAATTCTTAATGCGAGGAGTACGCTGATCCATTCTTTTACTCTAAATTGTCGCGGTTTTACATGTAATAGCATCGTCGCTAAGATCTCGTTTCTTCTTGTTATATTGCGGCCTAACTTATGCGATCTGAAACTTACGCTCCAGATCTATATATTGTATTTTACATTGCTTTGCGGTAGGTCAATAAAAAAATAAGATTATGAAAAACATAATTTTTTTTTTATGTTTGTGCTAGCTTCCTGTTTACAAATCGAGACATAAAATCCTGTTATTCTTATAGGTACATGACTCTGCGATAAGATATAGTATAGATAAGATTTATTCAAGTTATATATCTCTTTTCCAGACTGTCTGACATTTTCTCGTCTTACAGTTTCAATTTAATGCACTATGACATATAAATGAATGTGTGCAAACGGACGGTCTTAATACTTTGTCGAGGACCGAGTCAACATTGCGGCGAGCAGTGTTGCGTTCTAGGAAAACATTCTTTCAAGCGTTAAACAAGAGAGCGAAAGAGAGAGAGAGAGAGAGAGAGAGAGAGGGGGGGGGGAGAAAGAAATTTTAATTATTTAAAATAAACAATTTTTTTAATTTTCTAAGTAGATAAAGAAGCTATTTTTGTCATAATATAATAACGTCATAAAATCGCTGTCACTACGCACGAATACTATAAATAATTCAACATATTTTAGATTTGTAAAAAAAATATTTAAAATTTCTTCTTTCTTTTTTAAAAGAAACTAAAGCACTTGATTTTATATTTTTTTTGTAAAGTATCGATTTATATTCTATAAGCACGTAATGTGTAATTAACAATTTATTCACGCATAAACAGTTTGTAAACAAGTCCATTTTAATTAACATACAAAAACACTTGAGAATAATGCAAAGAATTCAATCGAAGGAATTTTATCACATACATCATGTGTGTCTACCGAAACCGAATTTTTACAAAATATTACACTTTTCTGTCGCGGAGGGTTGAGATTTTTCGAGCAATTGCAGAATTAGAAATGGATGAATCAAGGTCAAATTCTCACCTTGAAGATCGATCGCGTTGGAGACACCGGTGACCAACGACAACCGCAAGATGTAATGGCGATTGTCAAAGGATGCACGTCAAACTCGATAAACTGATACCGTGTCTGTTCACAAAAATTACTGACTGGTCTATTGACTTGTTGGAACGAAGCTTCGTGAGATTCTGATGGGTTTGATGAAGAAGGGCCCACCCGATGAGGGCGCTTCAAGGGGATCACCATCGCGCCGACTCCGAAAAGTCTGCAAAGCTGATGTTGGGGTCGCGGATGCCTTGTGGAAGGGATGTATCATCGATCGTTCGTACTAGGTGAGGTCTACGGCCTTTAAATGCCAGATTCTCCTTTATTGTGATAACTTGTACTTTCAATGGAAAATATAGGTGATACAAGATGAAGTATCATTTCCTTGTTATTTTCATCAACGAAAATTCCAGTTATTCATGAATCCTTTGACAATTCAAAGCTGATCTTTCTTTAATAAAAGAAAGTCGGAATACTTCAATAGTTTTTATATTACAAGTCATAGCATGTCTAGGGATTTTGATGAATTAAAAATTTTTCTGAGATAATAAAAATATAATTTAAGTTTAAATATTTTATTCTGTTTCAAATAAAAAATTACATTAATTTCAAAGTTTTAGTTTGCGGAAATTACATTAATTACAAAGATATTTAAATTTAAATCTTCAACATTGTAACAAAAATTTAAGAATGATGAATATGTTTCAATTTAATTATTATAGCAAAGAAAAATTATATCTAAAATGATTGGAAAAGATGAAAGAGGGGGAGGGGAGAGGGAGAGAGAGAGCATATATTATTGACGATAAAGGATATTTTTAAAAAGACATTGAGAAAAGGATAAATTAAAAAAAAACAGCAAAATGTCAAATGGAGAAATTATTGTCGTAGGATATAAAATCGAAATTTAATACTAATGAAAATTTGAAATTAAAGATTATAAGCTGATAAAGTGATATTAAGAATATTTTTTTAAAATCTGCTTTTTACAAATATATAATTCATTCATTTCAATTTATTTAATATACATGTCTTTGAAAAATTCTAGCAAATATTAATAGACTATTTTTAACAGATATTATTTTGAATAGCTTTAAACATTTAAAGAATTTGTATTAAATCTTTAATAGAAATTTAATTACAGATAACTATTTATATATTTTTGTATAACAATATTTCGATAATTTACATCATATGATATAATTTACATCATATGATTAACAACAATAGATTATAACATAATTTTTGATATTAACGAGAGACTGTATTGACTGTATATTAAAAATGACCGATCTTGGGAAAATTTTATAATTAGGGTCCCGAAGGTCCGGTAATAATTAAAGAATAATGACATTATCGACAATTGATATGAATTTGCGATTATTGACATAAATATTTGAAAAATACGTTATTAAATTCACGATTTTTATTAAGTTTATTTATAAGTGCTGCATATAAATATAAATATATGTACATACTTGTAATGCTATAATATTTTATATATTATTGCAAAATTACAATTTTCTTCTCTATACAATTATCATCTCTGCTGGTAATCAAACTCGGATGATAACATTAAAATCATAATTTTAAATAAAAATCGAGTGTTATTGGATTTTAAACGTATATATATATATATATATATATATATAATCTACGAAACTATTAAATCATAAAATTAGTACTATATTATCAGTTTCTTACTCTTAGTTACTTAAATTTTAATAGTTGCGAACTTAGTCACTTAAATGTTAACACAAACTTTCGTACAACCGATCGTCTTTAACAGTATTTCCGTTGGTGTTTCTGATAAGATTGAAGAAATGTTAATAACGAAAATCGTAAATTATTTAAAATATATTCTAAAATACACAAATTTTATTTTTATATTTATTAATTAATTTTAAACTAATTAAAAAAATTAATTAGAAAAATATTATGGTTCTAATATTAATCTTATATTAATTATCTATAATAGTTTATCTATGAAGAACTACATAGCGACAATAGAAAAATGAGGAAACATGTTTTCGATCGAGTTCTCATTTGGTACACTAGGAATTTATCAGTACCAGTGCATGATAGCAATTAAATATTTGCCATATTTATTTAATAAGAATAAAGGTTATAATTTAAAAAATTATATCTTTTAATCTACATACATACATATTTAAAAATTTTTTAAACATATTTTAATGATATGTACATATATGACTCAACCAGCAAATAAAATGTCAATAATATTTGAAAAGCAAAATTTTAGCAGCATGCATAATTTGCCAGCAAATTTGATCAGTATATTGTAGGCAATTGACATTAAATGCACATTAAGCTTGTGTTCCTGCTTACAAAGCACTGAGGCAATATATGTATGACAACATGGAGAAATAATATTATGGCTATAGAAATTATAGCGCTATTATTAGAATTTCATTGAGAGGAATGATGTAGCGCTTGATGTATGGAATGCAGAAACAAATAAAAGATAAATTGAAGGAAGCTTTTCAATCCGATTCAAAGGATGATTTTTTGTTATAAAGTGTGATCCAATTCGTGTATTTTCCATTGTAACATCTTCTTTTATAAATTTGTAATTTTTCTTGTAATAAAATAGCAGGAAATATTGTAATAGAAGAGCTTAACGGCAAGTTAACTTCAATAAAAATGCTTGGTTCTCAATGTTAAAGTTTGTCTGCTATCCTTTGAATATTTACTGCAATAAATGCATAATACCGTAAACTTTCTGTTGACGGAATAAAAATCTTTATTGTTCACAAATCTCATTTTTCGCGCCATTGGAGTCAGTACAAAAATATTCTTCTTCATGAAAACATCTACGGACGCATAAGAAAACGTTTATTATTCTCAATCACTTTTTGATAAAAATTTATTCATAAAACAAATGCATTTACGATTAATATTGATAATATAATCAAAGAAATATTAATACATAAATACATGTATAATGAAAAATAGTATAAGTATTTCAGTAATAGTATTCAGTATAATAATCATAAGAACACAATAGAAAACATTTTGTAAGTAACTTGTGTTAAAATTAATCCTTGTTAAAATTTTTGTGTTAAGAGCTCATATCACAAAGTAAAATTTTTTTACTCTAATTCGGTATTCATAGGTTCAACATACTCTGTGCGATTTTTTGCATTGCTTTAATTTTTTTATAATATAATTTGAAAAACCCAGATTTAAATTTAAACATTTTAGAATTTTTTTCCAAAGTAATCATTTTTTGCGAATTTTTCCAATAACATTTTTTTGAAGCATTGTAATTAATTGGAAATAAAATATTATTTATTTGATTCATATTTATCTGTCTGACTTCAAGATATAAATTTCACGTCTAAAAAATACATATTTAGTCCAGAAATATAGCATGACAAAGTTGCAGGGTCCCACAAATTCTAATTGTTAGAGGAAAGGTAATCAAAAATAACAATATCATATTAGCGTTAAAAATTTTTTTGAAGTCAAATCTGTGTGTGGATAGAATTATTTCTATTTTAGATATTCCTATATATCGACTTACATTACACATATAGACAGGCATACAAATGCAAACTTGTGTAAGTAAATGTATAACATGAACAAAGACAGACTTTCAAATTTTATTTATTTATTATAGAATTTACGTTTTAAAATACATAAGTTTATATTATTTGTTTAATTATTCATAAATTATGTCAATTAAAAAATGTTAATCAAAATGTTATAGCAAATGAACATCAAATCTTTAAATAATACAATCACTTAAATATGTTAAACTAACAATTAAATATATTACAAATTTTACATAAATATTTTAACAAGGATCACTTTTAATACAAAAAGTTTTTTACTATATATATTTACAGTATCAATATTTTTCGTTTTCATGTATCTATAAAAAATTTTTGTAAAAGTATTAACCTGATATAGATGTAAAGTTCCGAGTCTCGCTAACATATTTACAAATATGTTTTATTTATTACCAACTAATCCCATTTTTATCAACAAGAAGTTAATACAAACTCTACGGAATAAGATATGCATGTTTCATGATGCATCATGCAATCGAAAGAATGTATCAACGAGCGATGCGCTCGTATGTATTTAGTTTTGAACGTATCAAATAGCATACGGTATTTTGTGAATTTTACAGCAGAACTGCGATAGCATAAAAAAGATTAGAGTATATAATTCTTTTCGACGATTCTAGATGGGAATACGCGTATCCGTAATCAATGTGCCCATATGCTCGAGTTACCGTAAAATTCGAACATTTCGCGTATGCAGAAAGGAGTGCGTGACGAGCTACCATAAATTTCCGGAATTTCATTACCGGGTCATTACCGAATTTTACGACTCAAACTCGGTGAATTCATTCCTCATCTTTTTTTTGCCCCATATTTGTCTATTTCACGATCTTTCTCGCACTGTAAAATTTTTAATTACGAATTAGTCAGAAACCGTAAAACAAACGGAACATGTAGAAAATGATTGTTAAAGAAACTGTTTTCGAAAATATTTTTTTCCGTGCAATAGCAATCATTAAGTAATTTCACTTTGTTTAAAATGTATTTAAAAAATGTAATTAAGAAAATATAAGAATTAATAAAAATGTTTTCAATTTATGTTCCAAAAAATATCGCAATATGTTCTGATTTTTGATATTCATTCGTATATACTTATTTAAAGTACATTAAAAAAGAATTTAAATGTAATTTATGAATTATTGGAAAATATTTCGAAATTTATAATTCACATTTTATCATATATATTATATTATATATATTTATCATATATGTGTGTGTGTGAGTGTGTGAGTGTGTGTGTGTGTGTGTGTGTGTGTGTGTGTGTGTGTGTGTGTGTGTGTTAGTACAAATGTGTTATACAAATTACGATAATTAATTTCTAAATAAAAAATAAATAAAATATAATTATTAGGAAATAATCATAATAAACAGTTTATTTGAAATACTTATTGTATCGTGCTGATATTAACACAATTAACAAAAATTATTGTTGCGACTAAAAAGTATTCTCGCTAAATCTCTCTTGATAAATATATATTATCTAAAACTAAAGTTATGTGTTTTTTTGTAAAAAGAGATATTTTTTATCTTTTTGCTAGAACATGATTTCTTTAATTAGACAAATATTGTCGATATTTACTCGCGAAATTTAATTGAGTAACTTGCTTCTTCTATCTCTCAAGAACATTTGACAACATTATTATCTATCAAGAATACACGCTGTGAAATAAACGAGAGACACACAGTTTGAAAAAAAAAATATTGAGATACATTTTCTTACAATAAAGTAGGAAATAATGACTTTCAATTTGGTATCGAATATATTTGCAAAATAATGAGTTTATTCTGTTCATCAAAAGAGAACTGCACAGTGTATAAATTATTAATATATAAAATATTTTTTATATACTTTTTAATAATAATATAATTATTTTAAATAATTTTATTATTAATACAACAATTATTAAAAATATTGTAGTTATATTCGAGCACAGTCAATAGATTGTCGCATGTTTATTTATTCGAAGAGTTCTCTCGTAAGTAATTATCAATAATTTTTGTTACATATTTATGTCATCATCAACACGTTTTACAAAAAGTATGTTTATAGCTAAATTTTTATTTAGCTATAAACTAAGTGTATTATTCTCTTGACTTCATTTATATCAAGCATTATTCGACATATTGATTATCAAAGCTACAATTAGTGACAGAATTACGTTACTAATTTGGCGAATATAATGTATCAATTATTGGTGCTACTGTTGACAATTATGTCAATGTTTCCAGTATATGCATCCCTTCAGAAACAAGGTATTGATTCTCTCTCGAGACCAATTGTCGTGATTCTGTCAGGATGTAACAGAATGCATCATCATTAGTAATGAAAGATTGAAAGCATATTGAATCTTGAAAAGAGAAATAATTCAAAGATGTTTTGGAAAGTAGAGTAAGGTAAGAAATATAGGTAGAATGTCGTCACGATAATCGATAATCGTTCTTCGTTTCAAAGAAACGGCCGCAAATTTTTCTCATATAAACTTTTCTATTTCCTATTTCCGAAATCCTCGTATGATTTTTTTTCTATGTTATAATTAAAGGATTAATCAAATAAAAAGAATATAAATATACTTGCCAATAAGAACTAACATACTTGCAATTTTTAACAAATAATTAAATATTTATATTTTATTTTTGTCAAAATTATTTGTATATATTAAATAATTTTATTATTTTAAACTGTATGTCGAGTTCCATACCTATCAGCAGGATCAGTTGTCGTCGAGCAGGCGTCATGAATAAAATGATAATGTCATACGTGGCAATTTATGCACGATTTCTTGTCCTGGTATTTCTTGTGCTTGCTAAAGCACAAAAACAATTGAGGCATAAGCAACTGCTCTTGGCGAATTCCTTCTTCTAGTTGCTTCTTTTAAAAGTCGCTACAGAAAAGGATGTAATACTTCTTCTGGCACAGTGGACATCAGTTCCTCTTGTTCCGCTTCTGTGTCAAGTTCGAGTGAGCGCATTTGCGAACTTGAAGAATGTCGTGAAGCTCCAATGGATCCAACAATTCGACCACCATATGGACGAAGAAATCATTACGGATAATCGAGCGTTTGTTCGATGCTATCCAGAGAATGCATAATCTATATGCTGTAGTAGTCTACATTCGCTTTAATTCGGTGACTGAGTCATCCTTCATCTTTGATAGAGCAGTGAATGTCGCGAGGTATTCTCACAAGTAAGCGATTATTCTGTCTGATTTTTCAGTATTAACTATGTTAGATGATATTTATTTTTGTTGATAGTTGGTAAGACGATTCACCATTTGTTTTGCTTTATTTTTTAGGCATTTTTTAAGGTAATACAGTTTTTCGACTTTGGCAAGTGAGGGCTCACTTGCCACGAGAAAAAGAAATATATTCCTGTAGAACAGCCAGTCTTTGTAGCATTTCGACACAAATGCGGGAGCAGTTAATCAAAACCTACCACAAAGTTTCAATGAGTATTCTTAGTGATGCGTACTTTTGAGCAGTCTTACCGGTAATCTTAATCGTTGTTGTTTAATATTTTCTTGTAGACTTCATCCTCAACGATCATTCTATTGAAACGAATAATTTATCGGTAATTTGAAAATAAATTAGAAATATCGCAATTTAAATCAAGTTGCCTATTCTTAATTATCTGACTGAGTTTTGAACAATTGTTAGTTTAAGTAGAAAAACCACGAATTTATACGTCTTATATTTATTGTGAACATTTATTATGTAGAAAATAAAATTAAATATATTTTGCAATTTATTGTAATTATATATTAAGATTAAGATTCGATATAAGAAGATTCGATATAAATACATGAAATACATTCAGCAAAATATTAAATCGATTTTATATCGATGTCTGTATCCTTTTACTTACAAAACTTTACTTTCGCCGCGGTCTCCCTAAGGAAGGAAAGAAAGAGCAGCGAATTCCCTGTCGTTGAAAATCGCGAGTGAACGGGAACAAGTGTGATTTGTGAGACGTTTATTCCGTGTGATTGCCGCATTTATTTCTACGTGCCTGGTTCGCGCAACTTCGTCCAATGATGTGAAGAAAGAGTGAAAAAAGGAAAAGAAACGAAGAAACGTGGCACGGACGAGTCACGCCGGAGCGCCGATTATTCGACGTATTTTAGATTATCTCTTCATTTCGCAGCGTTTCGCTCGCACACAACGGTATTCTACGTGTTCGTAAAATCTCGTTTCGCTCGTAGACGAGAAGAGAAGCAAAAAATATTTCTGTATTGAAGAAGCAGAAGAATGTACGTTCACTGACTATCTTTTTAGCAGAAGCTTGCAAAGGTCCACGCAAAAGTGCACGCTTTCAAAATAGATTAAATAAACACAGATAAATACAAACTTAGTTAAATTTCAATTTTAAACGAGTAAATTAATAATTCAATAAATTTTATTTAACCTTGTATACAATACTGTTGCTGTTGAGTATTCCTATCGATATAGGTAAATTTTACGTATAACAAGAAAACAGTCCATTGTTAATCAATGTAACACAAGTTTTTAACATATTTTATGCTTTTAGTGATGAAATATTTATAAATATTTTATAATATTTATTATATTTTATTTAGACTTTTACAAGCACAAATAACTTAATTGTTAACTCAAGAAGAAAGAAAATGGAATACGTATAATTATATAATAACAGAAAATAATAAAACTGCTTAAAAATTGAAATCATTTATACTCTCTGTTAATACTGATTATCAGATCCAGGAAGATATAATAATGGACAGAATTTTTAGAAGTTTATTTTCACTTTTAGCATATATTTAGACTGGACTTTTTAATGAAGAATCACCAAAAGCATAATTCACTCACGCTCAATGATCTCACTTAGATGTAAAAATTCACGTATCGATATTTTAGAATTAAAAGGAATAAAACATATTTATAAAGTTATAGTGACTTTTTACTATAACATGAGCTTGTCTTATTGCTGTCTTTTTAAATAATCGTATTTAGAATCATTTATTTAAACTTATTTATTTAAACTTTATAGTTTTGTAATGTACAAAGCTTTGCTTCTTTTCTTCATAAACATAAATATACGTATACCTTAAATGTTTAAACTTCTCTTTTGTTTTTTAAGTCCAGATTTATAAGGAAAGAAAAACTAAAATAGTATAGAAACACAAACTTTTTAGAGAAATAAAGAGTAAAAGAGAAGAGAAAGAATACTCCATCATTTTCAATTAGAGATATAATCAGTTAAAAGTTTTATATAATATGAAAACTACTTTCTTCTCTTCTCTTCTACTCTTCATTCATAGTTTAGATTCCATATGTTTCTTTCTCACGCACATTCGCTGTTTCACCGTAGTTTTATATCAAAAAAGAAGCGACATACTCCTATAAATTTGAATAATGTGTTTTAAGAGCTCGTCATTACTAACGGTTAGTTATTTCGCGCGTGGGGACTAGCAGATGAACGGATTAAATACGCTTAAAGAAATACGCTCTGTGACTATAAAGTGTTCTTTATTTTTTGCCAAATTTAAGCAATACTAAATTCATACAATCGATGCTATGAAAATCGGCTCAGTCGTCGATCAGCACAATGCGCTTCAGCGATAGTGTTCGTGGATCAACACCGCAATCGTCAGACTATTGTTTATCAATAAATTTTCCCGAGAGGATAACCAACAAGAATAATAGTGCATTGATTGCATGGCATTTTTTTTAGTTTTTGTAACATTGTCAAAAGCAAACGCGAAACGCATAGTTTCAAGCAATCGTGTGCATATATATGTGTGTGTGTGTGTGTGTGTGTGTGTGTGTGTGTGTGTGTGTGTGTGTGTGTGTGTGTGTATGTGCGTATATATTGAAATACATATTATAAAATCATGTTTTTTATCAATGTTGTTACGAAAACAATATTGTTCAACGTGTCGTTAATGATGAGTAAACAATGTAATATAAAAAATAAAAATAATTTTCTTTTCGTAAGATATTTTGTTAATTGTCACATAACGTTTTCTACAGTTTTCAAAACTATAAAAATATAAAGGCTTATAAAGGCTTATAATAAAGACTTTAAACAAATTTCTGCTAAAAGAGTAATCTAAATAGTTGATAGGAAATATAGCTTTTTGTTATTATTATTATTATATTTTATAGTATTAATATATTTTTATAATTAAATGCATAATGATATATTCGAGAGATTGTAAAAGTATATCATTGTGTACTCTCATATCATCAAATTCAAATATTACGCAAGACCAGATATATTAGAAATAAAAAGAATAAACGTGATCACGACTATTTCTCGTATTTTCGTTTTTATTGAAAGATAAAAAATTAAATAATTCTTTATTCTTGCGTTTTCATTTTTCATGATTAAGCTAGAAAACTAAAAAAAGCATAGATAACGTGAGAAAGTACAATCATCCTTATTTTGCATGTTGAATTACCTCTCTTTTGGCTTCAACTCACGCACGACGCGGTTACTTACATTTACATCTCACGGACCGAATAAGATTGATAATACCACCGAAGACGAATTATGGCACGACGTTCTTCCCTTTCCATTTAATTCGTCTGTTACTTAATAATTCAGTGCTCGCGGAGAATTTCAAACTAGCTATTTAATTTCTCAACCTCTGTGCCCCTGTCACATCTATCAGTCGTATTCTTCTTTTTCTTACTACACTACTTTAGTAGAATATATGAAAATTTTTAATATACTGTCACGTTTGGATGACATTATGACAAAAAATCTGTAGCTATTATGTCATATATATCGTAGCTTCTACGTAGGATAAGTTTCAAAGGAGAGCCTTGTCCCTGAGGAAATGGAAGATTGACTTTCAGAAAATATTGTCGTGAAATAGTTCAAAGTCTTCATATATGATAATTAATAGCCAGCAATTTTACAAATCGTTCATAAAAAAATTTAGTAAATTATAAATAGAATTTTTTAAATAATAAATATACATATAAATATGTATTATATAAATAATTTTCAATAAA
>NW_017259323.1:748480-760479 GCF_001594045.1 Atta colombica
CGATAAAAAGTTGAACGCGGTTTATTTCAAAAAGCGAACAATGCAAGTGAATGCACATTTCACTCATACTACTCTCTGTTTGCAACAATCGTTTGATTGACGTAAAGCGTTGCGTATTACATGACTTTTATCAATAGAATGTGTAGATCAAAAGACAGGAATAAGAGCAGTGGAACAGTCGATCATTTGATGGGATTAGTTAGCTATTTCTTTTTTTTTCTCTTTTATTTTATTTGACTATATTTAGTCTTTTTCCATGTAGAGCAATATTTGCGTTGTATTTGACATTTGTGAATATTAAAAAAATATAATTATTAATTCAGATATCTAGAATTATAGATATCTGAAATTAATCTATTATTTCGATTAACTGCGGTTTATTAAGTGTACAGTTTCTTTCAAAAGAATTTGCTCACCTCAATTTTTGTATGTATTTTTTTTATACGTCTAAATTCAATTTTAATTCCACTGTATTTTCTTATATATATAGATTTTAAACATCAAACATTATTAGATAAATCTAACATTTAAAATATTACGAAAGAAGATTGAAATTTGCTCTTCTTTGTTTCATTAAGGAAGAGAGAAATAGAAGGAGAGGGGGAGGGAGAGAGAGAGAGAGAGAGAGAAAGAGCGCGCGCGCAAATATTCTTGATCGGTAGTGTATTCCAAATTTTTGGCTTATACTAATTGTAAGTATTCGTTACTTTTCGTTATAATAAATAAACATACACATATAAATATGTTTGGCTATACATGCAAGAGAGAAACGCACTTTTGATCTTAACCGAATTGCGATGGATATTAAATTTATAATCATATTCATGTACATATCGAAATGCACATATTTCTCGTCATACGAAAAATCCTCACAAAAGAGTTCGTTTATCCTCAGTGCATCTTTGAAGCTCACACAATTCTCGTTAAACGGAACGAGAGATGCACGAGAAAGTGAAAAGGGAAAATATGCAGTCAATAATACCGAAGCAAGAATCGTTAGGTTTCAATAATACCGAAGCAAAAATCGTTGGATTTCAATATTACTTCAAACAAGAAGTTATAATGTTTACGTATATGCATTTGTAATACTTGTTTCATATGCTGTGTTACAATTATTTGTTCAATGAATAAAAGGCAAACTAAAAGAGAGTTTGGAGTAACAGAATATTGAAACAAATTTAATTATAAATAAATTACATTTTTCTTATGACAGGATAAGAATAAATTTAATAATATTACATTGTTCTTATAAATATTTTTCCTTAATAAAATGGGGATAACATAATTTCTTTATTATTGCAAAACAATATTATGAAAAAGATGTTTGCAAATATAAAATGCTGGTTATCAAACGACGAGCTATTGCAATTGTTATCAAATTAGAATAAAGCCACACTAGAAAATTATATTGTATAATCAAAACCTTGTTAAATTAATTTCTGTGTTATCAGTTTAATTTATCTGTCGGTTCTGTCGACATGGACAAATTGACAGAAGCCACGGCCGGTTTTGCGGTGGATCTGGCTTACACTATGAAGTTTAGCCAACGATTATTACGTTATCAATGTGATGGTTCATAATTTTCGCACGATCCACCAGTAATCAATTATGCGTAATCAATTATTCGATGATTACCGGCCGACGGTTATAACCACAATGTTGTTTTATTTAGTAATGCTTTAATATTCTGATCCTATAATAGTACAATTTTAATAAGGTGTTATACAATTAAATGCATTAACATTTACAATGTCAGTAAAAATATATTGTAAGTTATTTAAAATTTACTAGATATAGAATTTTAATTATAGTTAATTATAATTATAGTATTATATAACATTATTAACAAGTATTATATAACAAAAAAGTAACAAATAAATAATAGACAAACTTTATATTATATAAACTTTAAAAAAATTCAAATATAAGGAAAAAGTCATAGAAACAGAAAAAATCTTCAAATGCTTGCAATATAATAAATAATTTACGCTGTCTTATTTATTGCAATATAATATAATTTAGATCTGTAGTGTTATTTAGAATTAATCAGATTTTCAAGCAAAGTAAATGTAGCAGTAGTAAAAAAGCAGTAGTAAATGTAAGTTCGTAATTTTATCAATTTACTCATTTCATATTCATATTTATATTTTAAGTCACATTTTAGGATATTTTGAAATAAACTAAATAATACAAATGCGCTAAATAATACAAATGCGAAATAATACAAATGCGCGTGAGTTGCATCAATATGTTTCTTGTTATTTTTAATATTTAGCTTTTAAGGCATAATCATCGTTAAATTTTGTCATATGTGATCGATATCAAAGAATGCGAATACGGTCGCCAAAAGTGTGCTTTCATTCGTTCTCACTGGCTATATGCGAAACGGTGCATTCAAGCGGGAATTCTTGCATCCGGGAACAGCGTATATTGGCATCCTGGATGCACTCTTTGAAAGCACTGACAGTTGCACGTTTCTAAAATTTCGGGAGGTAATCTTGTGGAAAATACTTCCTCCGCAATGCGATAACGCACGATTATCTCGAAGAAATTTGATTTGCCGATATTGATGATTGGATCAATTGGTCGATTAACAGATCTTCTTTCGACTTCTTTGATAATCATAAGCATAAGAATTACACACAAATAATGGATATTTTTAGAAGTTCAATTACTTGTTTCTTTTCAGTTTTCGGATACGATTAATATCATTTTTTATGAATATTTGACATAAAAATAAAAAGTAAGTGATATAAAAATAAAATATCATTCACTGTATATTAAAAAATAAATTCAAACAATATGGTATAGCATTTATCTTATTTTCTTGAGATGTTCCTCTTTGAATAAAGAATAATATTATTTTGATGATTAATATTATTCTTAATGGTGTTTCTACGTAAAATTTGTCACTGAAAATAAATATAATATAATATGAAAATAAATATAATATATAGTAATAATAGCAAATAATTTGAAATTTGTTCATTATATCCAAAAATATTTATGTGAATATACATTAATATGTATATAAGAGTAAGATAAAGTTTTAAAATAAAGAAATTTATTCACAACAGAATATATTGAGGATTTAATGATACAATAAAATATATGACTTTTGGTGCCGAGTGTTTCCGAGAATCTAGAATAATTTTACAGAGAGTTATGTTTTCTGTTTCACGGAAATAAATTGTTTTTGCTTTGACTGATGTTACAAAAGTTGGTTTGAAAACCACATATAGCTCGTGAAGTTTCGTTATCGATTAGTAGAACCGAGAAGTCGATGTGTTAACAAAATTTAATCTATAAATGTAATACTTGATTCTAGACTATATCGCGGAAGTTAAAGCTGGATTTACAATCGTAAGCGAGGATTAAGACGATAAGCTTGTAATGGAGGCGAAGCACTATAATTACCTAAATTTTACCCGCACTTTCTCACAGGCCGAGTGATCACAAAGACTTTAAAAGTTTCTCTCAGTTAATTTCCCGAAGCCAAATTAATTGTGCGAAGAGAAATTACAAGTTTCATGAAATGATGGATTCTTATTTTTTAATTTAACACGTTTATAAGCGGATCATTCTACTTTCAAGATCTTGTAAATAATTAACATTTCCTACGAAAGACGATAATATATATTTTGTTAATGGATGTATTTCTGTAAACATGGTTAAAATACTTTCGTCAACGAATTAAATTTTACATTTAATTCGTTAGTCAAATTCATCTTTAAGGAAAAAGTTGTTTTCACTTAGATATATTTTTGTAACTATGTGTATAATGTTAAAAAATAATTAATGCTAAAAAATTGTTACATCTGTCTTTTCTGCTAGATGATAGAGTATAGCACAGATCAACTGAAATACTAAACGAGGTCAGATGAAACCGCGCGCGGTGTTATTCATTGCGCTTTTCAAGAGGCGTGCTATATTTCTCGTCCAGTCAAGACCTGGATTACTCGGAATGAACAGTCGAAAGCGCGACCTATAGTACGGGAGGGCTTACTTGTCGTTACGACAAAACATGAAATACGCGTTAAACCTTCGCGAAAATGACTTTGCGTAGAATATGTCACGGTGCCTCCTCCTACTATAAATAAGGAAGCGAAATGTTTCCGGTATAATGCACCGGGATCGTCAGTGAATACGACAAATGCATCTTCGCATCTAGTTTCGAAGCTGCGTTTGAAAATGTATGATAAATTTACGAAAAACCTATTCTCTCGTTTACTTAAACAGTTGCTTTATTATTTGTACAAAAACGTGAAGTAAAATATAATCGAAGCGCTGGCAAAATCTATTCTGCATACATGTATATGTAAAATAACAAGTTTTTTGTTTTATATATATTTACTTTTATACTCAACGCCATTTTTAACAATATTCCTGTTTGATTTCATATTTTATGTTTTATTTAGTCTATTAATTAATGTATATCAAATGTATATGGGACCAGTTTGGGCCCCAGCTGAATAGCATTGAAATCTAGAATTGTAGAACATAGAAAAAAGATTAAAAAGTTTCATATGTACAACTTTGTAAAATGAATCCCTTGAGTGCTGTTCAAAGTTCGCTATTATGATCATATATTATGTATCATATAGGACTGGTTTTATTTGATTTCTCGAATCATCCAATCTTGACGAAGACCTTTTTTGGACTCCAAATGAATACTTATAAGTTGTATATATTAATCGATGAAGAACGGACAGAGTATAGTCCTTTGAACATGAATTAAGAATCATATTCAAGATTAATTAATTATACAATCGAAAATTTATAAAAAGAAATTGTGGTTTATATTTAATATTATAAACAACATTAAATACACGTAATGTCCAAATATTAATTTTTATATTTTATTGCTTTCTATTTAATGCAATGAATTAGAATATGAATCGAATAATAACATTTGATGTATTTAAATTTAAATAAATAAAACAATTTTTTGTAATTTTATGATATAATTATTATAATATAAAATAATTATTATAATATATAAATATGTATTGCATTTTCAGCTTGAGACTAACTAGTTTTTCATCTTTCGTTAGTTAGACTGCGATATATCGTTCACAGAGCTTAAGTGCAGTGAGAATAGCTTTCACAATGTAATCCTTTCTTGACAACTGCAAGGATTTGCAGTATTGACCGCAGGCTATACGCTGATTTCCGCAGGTTGTAATGCCGGATTCTGTAGATATATCAGGTTCTGCAAGCGTATGCCGTGTTTCAAAGACGTTAATGCATTAACACAATGAGTTGCGCAGGTACCTACTACATCAAATGCATTGGTTGTGCACCTTAACGAATAGTGTATTAATGTTTGAAATTCATGACAGAATCCAGTTCTCCTCACACGGACAAATACGTTAATGCGCTCTTTACAATGTTTTTCATTATTCATCGCAGAGATTTTTTACTTACAGATACGACTAAGCCCTCTTAGTTTTCTCTCGGGCGGTTGGCGAAGCTACCTAGGTGCTTGTAAGCACTCGCGCGAAAGGTCTCGCTTCGATGCGTACGAGAAAGTATTAACTAGGTTGCCATTCAGCACTCAAGAGAAAATGGTAGCCAGGTTGCTGTGTTGTCACGCGCTCATAATTCATAAAGCCGGTACAATTACAATTTAAAATATTAATTTTACTATTTGAATTAATATACATTTTGACATAATTCTGTAATAGGATAATACTTGAGAATTTGAATTTTATTCACGCCAGGTAATTAGTTAAACTAAACTTATAATAAAGAATATAAATCGGAATAATTAAGGTTTTTTAAAATAATATCAATAAATCTCTCAATTTATATTAATTCAATAATGTTACAAGTAGATGCTATAGTCTATCAATAATTATTTGATATATCTAGGAATTTATATTAATTCTATTTACTAATCGCAATATAAATTATGTTTATTCTGTTACAATTAGAATCGCTTCTAGAATTTAGAATCTGGAAATATAAAAAAAATTTAAATGTTATTTAAAACATTTTAAGGTTTTATTTGGGATTAAAAAAGAATATTTTTAAACTCTTTGTATAAAATATTGCTAAATTAAAATTAATAAACGTTTTATTAAATATTTAATAAAATATATTCCACATTATGTGTATTAATTAACTAATTACAAAATTCGAATTGATATTTAACGTATTGCATAGGTACTTATCATAATTAATGTTAATATAGAATAAATAGAATAAATAGAATACAAAATGTTAATAAAATATGTAGTAAAAAATATGTAATAAATAGCAATAATTAATAAGACGTATATTATTAAATTATATTTTATAAATTTTTTAACATGTTTTTAAAATATATGTAAGTTTACAGACTCATATAATAGTTTATGGTATTAATTTGCTACTCATTCTCATTATTGTTATCACGGTGCAAAAAATGTTATTACAGTTCTGTTGCGGAAAATCGATATTGGTATACATTCTATATAAAAACAAAATATAAACATATGTAAGCGTTTTAAAAACGAGAAATAATTTGTATCAGCTTCAGGAATTACGGAATTCTCAGGAAATTCAATGTTGTAAACCTGTGTACATCAGCTGCATTTAAATTGTCTACATTGTACCGTATCAAAAAAAAATTAGGCCACTGTTTTCTTATTTCTCGAACAAACATCGCTCGGATATTGAATGCTAATTAAATTTTGTACGACGTGCGCAAAGGTATAACGATAAGAAAGTATTATCAATGGACACAATAAGGGCGGTGCGAGTGTATCATGAGCGTGTGCAGGATTTAAAATGTAAATCACGTACATGCGCGTACACATTAATGCGTAATTAAATGTTAATATATTCTGCTAGCGAAAGGATAGAGATAGAAAAGGAAAGAAAAGACTGAAAGTAAAAGAGAGAGGAAATGTGCACAAATTAATATGTTCGCGAAACAGGGTTAATTATTCTGCTTCCCTCCCCCTGTTCGCTCAAAGGTTCTTTCACAATTATTGATAATTTTACATGGTACTAAATGATTTCAACGCCATATTTATACTTCTTTCATATCGTGTGAGTACTTATTGTTATAGTATATAATATTATTATAATATATATTTATTTATTACGCGAGTAGTTGAGACCTAAAGAAAATTCTGTCTTGTGTATCGTTAATTATGGATCAGCTTTTAAAATATGATTTTTAAACAATTCATTTGTAAAAGGTATTTATTCTTAGATATGGCAAACATAAAGTTAAATAAAAACGGAATCTATCAAAGAGGCTGTATGTAAACAGGGGAAAAGTAGCATATAAAAGAAAAAAATCGATATCTATGCGTGAAGATATATGCAACAGTTTGTTGAAAGAATTTTTGATTTCACGTGAGAATGATAATTACTTTTATTTACTAACTGGGAAAGGTGACATAATTAGTAATAAAAACTCTCACAACTCTTACTAACTCTTACTAACTTTTTAATTTAATAATAAACAATATTTTTTATTAATTATTTTTAACTAAGCTATTTAAAAATATAAAAATAGAAGAAAAATAGATGATAGACAACAATCTTTAATTCTATTTGTTTTACATGTATTATATACTAGAATTAGAAAAAATTTCAGCTCGCGAATTTGAAATATCTTGCTGAAATTTGAGATAAAAAGTTTCATTAAAAATGAAAAAAAGATATTTGTTAATATAATTGAAACTTGCAATATTGGTTTCTATAAAAATTTTAAATTAAAATTATTCAAAATTTACTGTTTTTAAATAATAAATGTCTATAAACAATTGATTCGCAAATGATCAAGCAAATCAGTTTGAAATAAAACTTTTTGTTAATACATTTGTTCTCAATATTTCTTCATTTTAATAATTAAAGAATCTTCATAAGAAAATACCTCGATACAATGCGAGCTGATTACGAATCGCTCAATATAATTGTCGGATTTAATTACCATTTACTGCTTTATTGGAATGTGCACCCGTAGTATTTGTGGCGTATCGAGAGCGCGAAATCGCGAAAGCTTTCCGTTTAATTGGCTAATCTGAAACGCTGCGAATCGCGCAAAGAATGCGTATGTGTTTCTAGCACAATTCTGTTAATATTTTTTCACATAGTTGCGCAGAATATGTAATTTTAATTTGATTATTGAAACAGATTGAACTTCACAGCAATAAAATAAATAAATACATTTTTGTATTTCTAACAAATCTAATGCTTTATATTAAGTATTTATAGTAAATATTATCTATTTTAATGATATAAATTAAATCGTGTCACATTAGAGACAAATAAAATTTGAAGAACGTGAGAAAAAAACACTCTTTTAAATATTTTTTTTAAATTTAAATTCCCGATGAATCAGGAATAATAAACTGCGAGGTATTCGTCCGTAAATAATTGATAATTTACAAATCGAGTATGATGTCGAAATGTAAACGTTGTCGAAGATATAAAAATCCATTATGAATTGTTGCACTCTAGCTATGAGAACTTTTTTCGTGTTATCAACACACGACACGAATGTGCGAGTTCGCAATAGCGTAACCAACATAGAGAATTCTATTAATATTATATATAGAGGATTTTAGTAATATTTCTAATATTACTAAATATTAATATTAAAAAAAGGATTAACGAGAAGACATTAAAAGGATTAAAGAAAAGACAAATTAAATTTCTTAATCATGTTAAGACATTTGATAAATGCATTCTTTAAGTAAAAATTTGAATAAATTTGTTTAAAATTTTTAATTTTTAATATGAATATAATTTGATACCTTTTTTTTCATGATGGCCAAAATCATTATCAAACTTCTGGAAATAATGCTAGAATTTCAGTTGTAACAATTATATATTTCGCAAAAATTAAAATCAATGTTTCATATTAATTTAAGATTTATCTAAAATTAATTGAAATACGTGATTAAACATATAGATATCACGTATTATCATATATTATCAATTTCGATAATTAGAATTTATTTTTGGAAGAAGCTACTGATATGTTATTATTTATAAAAAGAATAGTTTCTAAGTTAATACCTAACAAAATATATCTATAAATAACAAATATCGTATATCAATATCTTGCAAAAAATGTTTTATTTCTTACATCAAATACGTTATTAACTTAATAACTACGAGCAAAGAGATTTCGATAAAAATTTTAAATTTGATAATGTAAACATTATATGTATGCATACGATTTTTAACTGCACATTTTTATAAACAAATTTTTTTTCACCACTGTATGTTTATTTTCTTTTTCTTAATTTCTTTCCTTCTACTTCCTTGCTTCTGTTTCCTATTTAAAGACATCTCTCTGAGAAATCCACAGAGACTGCATTAGCTACGCTACTATGATTTGGATTTTGATATGAGGAAATGCGAGACGCACGCGCAAGATATTCGGTGCATTTGTATTCATAGGCAAACACCCATTACCGCCTTCTCCTAGGGGGTGCACTTATTTTTCTTACTCGCATTTCCATTAAACTCGAGGGCAAGGCCTAACTTAAAGGGAGTAATATATTCCCCTCTCTTTGTTACGGACGACTAAATTACGTGGTACTCTACCGGCAATTACCAAGTCAGCAACCCATTAAGTGAAGTGTGCTCCGATGAGGGGGTACTGCGCTGAAATCTTTCTGCCCGGAATATAAAATTAAGCAGACAGCCTGATACTCCTGAGAAAAAGTACGAGAGAAAGAGAGAAAGAAAAAGAAAGACGGGGGGGGGGGGACGGGAGAAAAAGAAAGAGCGCAAGAGAGACAGATTCGGAGAGAAGCTGTAAATTGCAATTAACTAAAATCGATCGAACTTCGCAAATCCAGAAATACAACTCCGCAAATCAGAAATACAGTAAGATAGATCAGATAATAATCTCACGCCGTGTATTAAAATCCATTTGATTCCGCGATTGTTTTATTTGTTGCATCTGATGAAGGTACGATATTAATGCGGTTATTATAATTAGCAAATCGTTTCTGTCGAACAGATGAACCATTCGGTTAAGAGCGCGTTCATCATTCGATGAAATCATCCCGCGCCGACAGCAAAAACAGAGGCGAGGACACGCTCCCTCGGATTCTCATCCTCTCTGTTATAACATAGCGCCATTTTTATAACAGATGACCCGTCGGTCCGGATGCTGTGCCGGACGGGCACCGACAAATATCCACGCCGCGCCGCGCCGCCACTGTAAAGTTTCGGGTTGGGCGCGGTCGAAAAAAAAGAGAAGAGAAAAAATAGAGAACCAGGCCTCATAAATATTTAACGACTGAAGCTGCAGCCCACACACAAATTTTATATACCGTTGTTTCTCGTTGGCTTCAACGAAAAAGAGGAGTCGAAATACTTTCCATCGTTGCCTTTAAGCAAGCTTCCTCTCAAGGATAACACTGAGACTTATTCGACGCGGAAATGTATACTTTCTGATGCTATTATTATGTGCTGTTATTACATTTTGATTCGCACCCATTTAATTATTTCCACAGTCTAAACAGTTTTTATCCTTATTTCTCTTTTAAATAAAGAGAACCGGGAGAGGAGAAAGGAGAGAAAGAAGAGAAGGAAGACAGTACTGAAATTTATTTAATAAAATTTAAAAAAACTGGTAAAACAAAAAAGAGTTAATAAATAAATAAAAATTAGGTATATAAAATTATATATCCCAGCAAACAAGATGACGTTTTTATCGTCATTTTGATATCAGCAAAATGACATTAGCTAGAACATCAAAAAGACGACAAATTACGTTAGTTTTGTTGAGTATTTTTAATTCTATACAATTCTAAAAATATAATCAATGCATTTACATATTTTTATAAAAAAAACGGACTTTATCAATAATTTATAAATAAAGGAACGTCGGATAAAGAGAAAAAAAGAGAGAAAACGGGTAATCACACAAGTTGACTAAGCAATGGCACAATTTTTGGAAAAAAAAACTGTTTTGTATAAAATATAAAATGTTATTTGAGTCTATGTCACATAAAGATTTTTATTTTCATTCCATTCTATTTTCACTTTGGCGCAGCTTTTCCAGTATTTTTCAGTGACAAATGGAGGCTTATGGATGTTGTTGTCGTGCTGGTTCGCGGATTAAAATTCTCGGCCATTTGCATTCTACAATTTCCTCGCAAGAGCACGATCGCCGATACGACGAACGTAGCTTCTTCGTTTCGTGGTGACATTTATATCTTGGTCCCGCTGTTTTCAAGCAAACTTTTACGTTCGCAAGCAACTAACGCAAACACCGCGGTGAAATGCTCAACGATACTATCACGTCGCGTAAAAACTTTTGCTAAAGGTAGAGGGTAAACTAGGGTAGCAATACATTTATATCATAAATTTGAGAACCTGGAGTATATCAAAATTATTTAAAATATTATCAACAACTTTCATTTATACAACACATATACATATTAAATTTATGAAAATAAATATTATTTTAATGAAAATGCAAAAAACAATACATTAATCATATTTATAAAGAAATACCCAATCATTACACAATTTCAATTAATCCAATTTTGATGCAATGTCAATTTTGATGCAATTTGAATTAGTAAAAATATTCTCAAAATAATGATATCAATTTTATCAGCAATTATTAATGTTAAGATAATTAAAAAAAACAATATAAAAATATGAATAGCATCTATTAACCTACAACCTATTACACTCGCATAATTAATTTAAATTATTGAGTGACATACAACACGTTGATGATATGTCATCTGTTTGCATCCAAAGATTCAATTTTGTTATCTATTTCAATGAACTGTCTTCAATGAACTACATTCGTGCATTTTTATTTTTACAGAATTCCATTTGGCCTGTTGCGTTTTGATTTTGTGATTGCATTTACATACAATTAGCCACACCGCACACTTTATTTAAGAAATATATATATATATTTAGAAATATATATATTTAAGAAATATCATTGATCTTATCTGTTATTCATTTGATTTTCGGATTGCACTTGACATGAGTTGCACTCAGACTCTTTTGGT
>NW_017259323.1:760579-762207 GCF_001594045.1 Atta colombica
ACTGTTCTACCAAGGTTATCATGTTCTTTATTATGTCATCTCCCAACAAAGCAAAATCAGAGACAGTCTTCTTACTCCGAACGGTTCTTATCATGCAACCGTATGTGCTTTTTCTGCAGAGCAGATAACACTGCACTTTCGGATAACTATGGCCAAACATGTGACATGATGATACTGGAAGATATTTTGCTAATCCAAAGTTCCTCGAACGATATTCTGGAGATATTATATATGTGCTCTCTCGAATTTTGGAAACAAGATGTCCGGATTGACTCTGAGACTTGAAACATTGGAAACTAGACTCGAGTATATAGAGGCTTACTTCAATGGAGACTTAATTCAATGGAGGATTTCGATTGGAGACTCTCTTCTCAAGAATATGAATTTCGAGGATGCTGTCACTTGTTTCTGATAACGTAAATTCGGCTGTTAATAGACTTATCGTCATGGATGATTTTTGGTCTGTTAAGTTTTCTTGATGAGAGATTTTTTTCTGAAAATTGATACATCGTTTTGAAAAGCCCTGCTAAGAACCAACTTCTTTCTTTATCAGTAATTGTTGATGGCTTAATATCTCGTATAAAAAATTTTGAACTCTTCCAAATGAGCATAAAATAATAATTTTTGGACTTCCTGTTTTGCAAGATAAAGATCGTTTTGCTGTCATTTCTGGCCTCCTACATGGATTTGCTTTTATTAGGCGCTATTGCTAATTTAAGATTAGGTAAGGTTTCTACCTTATTGAAATCACTGGTTGATTAGTATCAGTGGTAAATGAGTGGCTTGTGGCTGCTCGTCTTAAGCGTGGAATTATTGTTCGCGGTATTAGGGATTGTGGCTGATAGAATTATCATTTATGAGCAATCTATCATTTCCTTGTGCTTTAATCAGAATTAGAAATCTTGCCGAGTTTCATAAAGTGAAGCGTATATGTATCGCGGCATTACCTATTTTTAAAAATCTGATAACTCTCGGCTACAAAGATATTTATCACCTGAATCTTTTACTCACAATCAGATGATTTCTACAGTTCATATATGTACTATTTACTTCGCTGCCAATATTTTCGCTCTTCTCAGATTCCTCCTGTCAATATATCGTCTCTGACTCGAGCATCATTTATCTGAAAATGTTTTGCCTTTCCTCTTCTCACGATCACCTTTCGTTTCTTTTTCCTTTTTACTCTGATCCTTTCCGCTTCATCCTCTTCCGCTTCGTCCAACATCACTTTCTTCTTGAATTCATCTTCTAACATAAACGACTCCATACTTGCTTCGTCATTGAACACTTCACTTGATAATTTTCATATAGCTCATAAACGTTAAATCTCTTGCGCCTCATTTTGCGTACTTGAAGGATCTAATTTGTCTTCAAATTTAATATCTTGATTCTTCTCGTAGTTATGTGAGAGAGATTCTGTATACACTATTCAAAATTGCAATCTTTTACGCTCTGATAGAAAAAATTCTGGCCGCCCCAATTCCTGTATCAGCTTTAGTGCATTCATCGACTTTAATTACTGCAGGTGTATATTTAATAATTCGTTTTAATAGATTTTTAATTGAAACAAATGTGAGGATAATTTTATTTCTATTATTACTATATTTATATTATATAATATTATATAA
>NW_017259323.1:762224-766866 GCF_001594045.1 Atta colombica
TATAATAATTTATATTATATAATAAGAAATTATGACTAATTTTGAGAATGATTTAAAAAAAAATATAAAAAAATATTGCATTATCAACTTTAGTCAATATAATTAGGATTAATAATAATAATTTTAAGGTTTGGGTTTAGGCTAATAGCTTATTATCATTTATTGGTACATACAATTTTTAAATCTATGTTATTTATAGCTGGGTGCCGTAATTCGACACGAAAAAAGAATTTAGTTATATTAATTAGAAAGATACATTCAATCAGTATATTTATATAATTATTAAAAAATAGAATCAGAATTTCTATTGAAATTACCAAATGAACATTATTAATTCTTTTCTGTTAAAATTAGAATTTCTTGCCAAACAAATAATTCTTTTCTATGTTAGAATTACTTATTGATCAAGCTCTAACCGTTGCAATTAGCTAACGTACACATAATTTTACTGTGGAACACAAGTTTTGATGTTTCTAATAATATTTGAAATGCCAATATTTTGACATATATAACTTCCAGGAAATATCAAATTTCTAAATTAAATTTTGTTAAACATATCTAAAAATAGTACTATCAAATATATGTCTCATTTCCAAATTCACCTTTGGGAATAGTAAAAAATCTTATAGTGATGTGCTACGTCTTTTTCTATTCCTGTATGATTATTAAATACGAGATACTCAACTCCGTCGTGCCCATCTTGCGGCGGTGTAGACGTCCGTATATTATCGCAGAAAACGACTATTGTATAACGAGTATAACAAAATATTTTATAAGCAACTAAGAAATATTAATCAAATCTGAATAAGTAATAAAGTAATTCTATCAAATGTTTTAGTTGTAAAATGTCGAGTCCTATTATAATAATCAGAAATTCTGTTTGGTTTCACTAAAATGCATTCAACCATATATATATATATGTTTTGTTAGTATAATCAAACCATTTTTCTTTTAGTGCACAGGATGGGAGGATGACACTTTATATAAATAGCTTGCTACTCTTCTCGCCCATTGACCTACGCATCCCTCTCGCGAACACCACCATCGATGCTATTATACATCTTCGTAAAAAGCGTTTGGCTGTTTTCTCTATATACCATCTTCCTTGAACGTCAGTCTTGGAAACGCATGCTCTTGAGTTGTGTCTGTTTAGTATTTTCTACAGTATTACATTATCTGTATGGTTGACTCAAATATTAATCTTTTTAAGATATTTATTAGCATCAATATACTACTTACACATATTTAACATTTTCTTCATCTTATTTTCCTTAGAGAAAGAAGAAGAAAAGTTTGTGGTATACTTTCTTAACAAATATTTGTATGTTTTTGTCAATAAGAAATAATATATTATCCAAGTGTAAAACACGCGCGAATTATACCTAAAATCATATCTAAAATCGTATTTTAATAATTGCCGATAAATTTGGCATTATCATTTTTTATTTTGAAGATATTTTCATTAGTATAAGTTTTCATCAAAATCAGCATGTAATGATTGGATAGTGCCCATTGTTAATTATTATATATATTTTCTACACAATTTCTAAAATAAATGATTCATACATACATTTAAATTTACATAAAAATTTTATGGTAGTTTTGAGATGTAATCAACTTTGCTTCATTCAGAGACATTTCTCTTTAAAAAGTTTATGAAAATTAACATGATATTTGAAAGTAACCATGTGATTAAATATTAAAAGAATATTCCATGATAGATTTGCCACGATATCTTATAAATAAAAAAAAAAAAATAAAAAAACGAAATAACAAAAAAATTATCCAATTATATTAATTTAAATTTAATATATACCTACATATAAAATAATAATGATAAATAAGCAATGTACTTACAGATGATATATCGCTCCGAGAATACTTAGCATCTAAAAAGCTATGAAAGCTGCTTCGATTACTTAGCAAAAAACGTATTGTGATATCTCGCAACTATTCTAATTTTTTATCAAACGGTGCATGATAAAGCTCTTTCTCATGATTTCTGGTCGATAAATATGCATGGAAAGAGTGGTTTGGTCCGTTAAATCACATTGTCGGAAGAATGAAAATTGTCTTGGGAAAAAAGAAAGCGGATAAGTATACTGTGTGGGCACCTGGGGAGGTCGCACAGTATCCGACTTGCCAATCTCGAAGCCTGAACGCGGTGTATGTGCGGATACTTTCGGTACACGAATACGTGTGTGGGACGGAAAAATATTTTGCGGGGAATATTTCCAAAGAGAAAAGAGTTTTCTCGTACAGGAATGTTGAAACGTGACGCTATCGTTGCTATCTAGAAAGAGCATTTGATTGTCGATGTCGTTTCTATCGAAGAGAGTTAGCTTCGAAATTTACTATCGAAATTGGAAGCATCTTAGATTTTTTTCGATAAAGACACGTTTTTTAAAATGGAGAACTGAGAGAATTTCTATCAGAATCGAAATTATTATTCGAGCCATGTTCGATCGTGTATGCACGTAATACCAATAATCAAAACCGCATCACACTGTTATTAATAAAATGGATACCTATAATTTATGTTTTAATTATTAATAAAATATTAAACAAAATTGTCATTTTACATTAACGTAACATTATTTTAAAGATATAAATTGATCACAAATTATTTTTAATTATATTTATATTTTATCTGATAAATTTGATATTTGTTGATTTTCTAAATTTTTAATCCTAGTATGTCATTCATGAATTCAACGTATCTTATGCGATTTGTTATATTGCTTTAACTTTTTTATAATTTGAAGATCCGGATTAAATTTAAACATATTAGAATTTTTTTCCAAAGTGATCAATTTTTGCAAATTTTTTCAATAGCATTTCTTTGAAGTATTGTAATTAATTAAAAATAAAATAATATTTATCTGATTCATATTTATCTGTCTTTGTCTTCGAGGTATAAATTTCACACGTTTTGAGTTAAAAAATACCTATTCAGTCCAGAGATATAGTGTGACAAAGTTTCAAGGTTTCACAAACCTGATCGGGAAGGTAATCAAAAATAACAATGACTTACTAGAATTAATAATATAATATGAATATTCATATACTCACTTATATGAATAATAGATGTAATAAAAATTATATAATAAAAATATTGCTTAAATTTCACTGCGATGCAATTTTTGTGAAAAAAAAAGATTGCACAGTAAATTTCAGCTATTTAGACCATTAAAATATTTATATCGATAAAATGGTGGTCGATGTTGCATAATTACTGGCTATGAGTTTTGCATGGGAAAGCCGATCGATGAATAGTGGCCGTGAGATTGTGCTCCGGTGTAAATATTTTAGAATACCGTTCGAAGGATCCATGCATTTTAGATCATTTGGTTTTGCATTCCGCAACCTACCAACACTCTCTCTCTCTCTCTCTCTCTCTCTCTCTCTCTCTCTGTGTGTGTGTGTGTGTGTGTGTGTGTGTGTGTGTCTCTCTCTTTCTCTCTCTTTGAACGTATCTAAACTCTACTGAGGATCGACCCGTCTTTCGCGTTGCATGAACAGGGCCTCTTGTAATGCAATATCCTTCGAAATGATTCGCTTTCACGACACGCGTACCTTCGCAGCGCAAGGTTTCTTTGCGTGTTAAATATGCGAAACCGAATATTCTTCGAGCGCTGGCACACTTTATATAAAGAGACTTTAATTACTTTGCAAGATTGAACCTTGTCACCGATGTGGTTCGTAACAGTAATTCGATACACGACCAAGGAAGACACTTTAATCTTTTATTGATCCTTACGAGATTTTGTCGGGCAAAGAATATATCGAGGTATACCAAGTGTCGAGGTATACCCGATAAAAAATTCGCACGTTTAGCTTTAAATAAAGATTTTATACGTCAAATAAAATAGAAAAATCTGATACGATTTTTCTTGAATTATGTTTTTCAACTATAAAATCTAAGTGTAATTAAAATATAATTAATGTGAAGAAAATAAGACATGTTTTCTTTATATATATATTTACAGGTTTGTAAACATTACAATAATTTAATTTTGGATTAATTTGATGTATTTGATTAAATTTCATCTATAAAATATATAAAAATAATGATTTAAATACTATCTAAATATTATTAATATTAAATTCGTTTATTGTTATAGATTTATAGATTTTGAAAAAATTATAAACTCTTTTTTTGAGAGCTTTAAATTTAAGATATAATGTCAAAAAATTAAAACGCATGACGCAAATGATTTTTCTATTATACAATTTTTATTTAAAACATTGCTTTTTCTATCTTAAGATCTCTACGATGTTCCATCAACACGAATATTAAGACAGCTTCGATGGATGATCTTTCATTTTAAGCTGTATGCCCTAGAAAATATCTGACGCTCAAAAAATTGAAGAGATAAAGTCTTGATCGTGTTTCTTCGTTAATAAAAAGTAAAATCAATCAATTTAGATACTAAAAATATTTAGTTGTTGAGAATGTTGTTACAATAAACATTTCGATATTAAATGATTTTCTTAAAATAATAAATTCTTAACATTTTTGAAGAATTATCTTGCAGTTGTATTGTTTTATGTGTACATATTTTAAATAACATTTTATCTTTGTTTTATCTTAATAAAATTTTCTACATAATTGACTCTACTGATTGACAAATTGGAATTT
>NW_017259323.1:766966-772361 GCF_001594045.1 Atta colombica
TAAAAAGATATAGATATTTTCTTTCAAAAAAATATAAATATTTATACTTTTTTTATACTTAATGGTTTAAGCTAAACGATATTATCTCGTATAATTATAAATTAATCTATTGAAATCAATCAGAATTTGAAGATCGATGAGCCATTGAGTTCATTAGAGAAATGATTGCACTTATAACCGTCACTTTCTTCTTTATCAAATTAAAAATAAAAATGTCATCCTGATTTCTATAATGTACGTGACGTTCAAGCACGTGATATGCTAACGCATGAAAATAGACATATATGATACTTCGGAATAATATTCGGGATTATAAATTATGATATCTGTCATTGCGGAAGAGGAGAGAATTAGAAATAGCGATGTATAGTGTGAATAACAATGATTTCAAAACTAATATTTATGACAAAATGAAACAAATGCACTAGGAAAAAAAATTTAGCTTTCCGCAGTTCCTATAAAATTAGTACTTTTTAACAGCAATTAAATGTTCTGTTTATGTGTATAACGAAAAATTTAGTTGCTTCTACTCAATACACTTTTCAGTTTTGTAAATAATAGAAATATTTGTTTATACCAACTAAATAGTTCAGTTGATTCGTAACTTAGAAATTGTAGTATAGTTGTAGTATAGTTGTCTATTTCAAATATCAATAGTTGACAGAAGAATACACGTAGTTGACAGAATACAACATATCAATGTATAACTGACAAAATAGAAACATAACTACGTATTGGCTCAATATCCAGTTTAACGTTTGACATTTTATCGATTTTACAATACTTGCAATGGGGATTGATATCTAGGACATACATAAAAATTAAATATCTCATGCGAAAATTGTCTTTCCAACAAGTTCGGGAAGATCGATGTGCATACTGTAAGTAGAATTTTGATAGTTCGCGAGCTTGAACGTATCGGTACCGTCACGAGTGAGCCTTTTTTTTTTTTAAACTGAGCAGCTTTTTTTTCGAACGGGAAAACGCGCAGGAACGCGTACTCGGTATGGGTCGCCATGCAAAACGGCTAATTGGTATGTTGCTACTGCGACCCCGTTGTATAAACTGCGCCGCCACTACGTTGGAATACACAATGCACTTTGACCCCTCGCACACCACCCTCTTCGGTGTAGTCGCCTACGTCGCCTCCGCTAAATGGGTCAACCTTATTTATCGCGGGGGAAATATGTACGTGGACATCGACGATGAAACTCCAACGGTGAGATCTCGTCGCAAGAGACAACGAAATTTCCAGGTGGAAAGTTTTCTCCGGCAATCTCGCGCGCACTCGATATGCATCCAGCAGTTCGCGAACTCGGCAACTTGGGTTTATAATATTTTAAGCTGTCGCTAGATTTTCCAAGTTGCCCTTCTTTCTCGTTTGAAATATTTCAGCTTTCTGAGGAAATCATGTGATCAGAGTCAGTATCAATCATAGTGTATTGATATTTAAGCAGAGAATGCATTAGTTAAATCAGGTATTTGACCAAATAACTTCGTGATTGATGGATCGATCAAATAAAGTAGAAAAAAATAAAAAATTACAAATACTTTTCAAAAAGATGTTTTTAATAAATCATGTTAAAAAAAAATCAAATTATAATTCGTCAATGGTTATTCAGAGATTGAAGAGCACTTTACTTTAAAGATACATAAATTCTCGATACTTTGCGATTTGTAAAATTAATTATAGGAGAGATCAAGGCTAGTAGACTAATTTTTCAGTTTCGAATTTTTACAAACGAAATTAAGAGACTTGTCGAAAAAATAAATTTTACTACACTAGTTATTACATACATTTGACTACTTAAGAATATTTTAATAATAAACTGATAGCTAATATGAAAAAAATGCATTTTTTCTAATTCCATCTGATTCAATTAGTCCTGGGACCGGGGTAATTTGACTAAGATTATTAAAATAAAGATTAACGTATTTTAAGCTACATCTTTGGTTACATATTAATAAAATTTTTATAAAAATATATTTTAAATACAAACATTCGCTTTGCAGAGCAATGCTTCTTTCTGCAAAATTTGTTCGTTTTGTGCAAAAACGCATCGAATGAGTCTAGTTTTCGAGATTAGACGTAAAGGAATTAAACTTATAACATTTAGATAAATTTCTTTAAAGGAATAAAATTTTGAGTAAGTACTATAAGAATCGTTACTAAATAAGTCAGTCCCATATTATGGTTAGTCTATTATCCCCCCATCCGTTCATTTTTTAAAAACATTAACAATATAACAAGAACACATAAATAAAAAAAATCTTACTTTATTAAGTAAGAACTATATTTACTATATAAATAGAAATTAAATGTCTCAGATAATCATATATGATATTGTAAAACAAAAACTTCAAGAATAAAAATATTTACTTAGGTGTATGATTTTTTTAAATTGTAGCATAATTTCATAGATATGTTCGCAAGATGTTACAGCAGACTGAGCAGCAGTCGCTGCTACGTGTTCAGATTTATGTGTGACTCGCGTGTTTTGTTTTTAATGTAGCCTCGATTATTCTACCGCTATAATCTACTGACGCTGGTCTCCTGTGCTTAATAATTTAAAATATTTTTATATTAATTACATGTCATGTTTTTATAAAAGACAGAGAGAACGAGAGAGAATGAGAATTATCCTTATAAATTATTATCATTCCTCATATTTATCATCGTTATAATAAAGTGCATCCATAAATAAAAAGTCGTTGCAACTATCATCAAACCTGTTTTAAAATCGATATCTTTAAAATATCGTTAATATTATCGTCTTCATCTTTCTTCCACATTCAGTGTGAAAGAATTTTTACCAACTGGAACTTCACCATCCAGTATCGTTATATTTTGACCGCACATCTGGTTTTGCTCATCTTGAATAACCTGGAACTCCTATTTATCTTGAGAAAATTTCTGAGGCACCAACGATGATGGGGTTTGCCAGTGCAATAAAGCGACGATAAGCCGGCGCACGCCATCGGCACGAGTCGACGAAATTTGCAGCTAAAACTTTACGAAAGCGTTCGTGCATTCTCAAACAGTCCCGAATCCGGACGTCGTCCAACTTCGTCTTATCGTAGCGCCGTTGATGTATTGATTATTGGGTAATAAGCAAAATAATTCATTGCATAAATAAGTTTTAAAGTTTAAAGTTATGTATTATTATATTATCTTTTAACAAGTAATTCCCTCTTGAGAGATTATTCCTTTTTTTATATAAATGACACAGAAACTGTTTAAAACTTTTGTACACTGTGAGATATCAAAGGAGTAATGATAATCCACTCCCTTGAGTTAAATAACAATTTGTTAGTTTTAACTTTTATGTGCGCCAAAATGTAAATTAATCCATTTCTGTAGTTAAATTGCTTAGTTTCAAAATAAATAACGTTCATATTAACGTATGCATTTAGTAAATAATAAACTAATTATAAAGTCAAATTTAATACACTTCTTAAATTAAATTAGTTTAACTTTTTTTCAGTTAAATTTACGATATATTGAATAAAAGCAATGACAACCTACAAATTAAAAATAATTCACATTGAATATAATTTGACATTATGAATTTAACAATGTACTTGCAGTTGTGATTTTCAGAGTATTTACAAATTTATATAGAATAAATATTTATATTTTTAGGGAATAATTTTTTAAAATCGTTTACAAAAATATTCTTATTAAATTAATAATAAGATTAATGTATTGTACAATATAATCGAAAATTCGTATTTCCATTTCATGTAATAATTTTTTCGATTTAGTCATAAATTTCGTGTTATAAAAATTATAAGTAATTCTACTTTTTGTAAGCTTAAAATTGTGCAAATAAATAATTATCGCATATTTAATATCATATATTAATCATGCTATGCGATATTAACTAAAATTTAGAATATGCTATATAATTATTCTTGGCGTTATGTCTGTAGTGCACACAAACATTTACACGTTTAACGTTACACTTTTTGGCATATCGTTTTCATGCTTCAGTACAGGAATTCACCAACGAATGACTAATTGGCTTCTTGCGAAAATGCTTCCGCTTTTCCTATTCGTAGAATTGGAAAAAGCTGACAATGCGATGTCCGTGATTTGCATTTTGACGTTATCGCACCGATTTGTCACAGCTGCCTTTCAATTTTTCACGATTGCCACATATTGACGATCGAGCTAAACGGAATTTTCGTTTGGCAAATATTTTCTAAATATATAAATATTGAACCGTTAATTGTCATATTTTACTCGACATGATTTTTAATCCCATATTAGAAAAATGTAGAAAATATTTTAGAGAATCAAAATAATTAATTAAAAATATTAAAAAAGAAAGAATATTAAGAATTAAAAATCACGCAATTACTTATAATGTTTCTTATAATATTATTATATGTTTCTTTTTTATGTTTATTTATGTAAATCATACTTGTACACTTTTAACGCAATTTGTAAATCTTAATTAAAAATAATATTTAATAATATAATATTTAGTAATATTTAATCCACAAACTTTTACAAATAAAATCAAGCGTATTTTAAGTTTTATTTGTATTTTCCATGATTGTACGTTTCTTACGAAAAATAGAATGTGGATATTAAATCAATAATCAGTACTGCTATAATAGTTAATTATTTCGTTTGAATATTGATGTTCCGAGCTATTTTGCAGCAAAACAAATCGGTTAAATAATTTGAATAAAAATGCAAGTCTATTCTTGCTGATATTTATAACCACAATTCGGTTTTTAGTCAAAAGATTGAACGAACGGACAGATTTGCAAACCGCATTCTGTTAAACTGTACAAAAACTGCGGTCAGTAGTTTTACCTTTTTCCAGGCATGAAGCAAAAGCTCCTAACACGAAATCTCATGCTTGCAATTGAGTGACTGGACAATTTGCACCTGCTTTTCTGCAGCAAAGTTTATGTCGCATTGCCGTTTTATTAATATTTAACTTCTCTTCCAGTTGCTCGAAAATAATTATGTCTATTCTGTGGTTTTGGCTCGGATTTTCAAAACCGCTCGACCTCGAAGAATTCGAGGCGTGTTAACAAAATTGGGACAAAAGCGCCTTGCTATGTAATAAATCATGATTCTTTATGGTTGCGGCATGTCATACAAGAGAGATGCAGCTTGTGTTGCATTTTTTACATCAGATTCACAAAGAATACGTATCAAAATATGGAATCCTTATTATTAAACGGGAGATGTGACAAAAAATTGTATTATTGTAATATTATGGAAGAATTAATTAAATTTAATAATAGCTATCTAATACATTAACAATTATTTTTAACAAGACTTTTTCTTAGAACAATATAAAACGTTACTTGTTAAGATCCAAATTATATTAAATAAATTTCTTATAAAAGTAGACAAAGAACAATTCTAAGA
>NW_017259323.1:772461-776776 GCF_001594045.1 Atta colombica
ATCATTGAGATTTTGACTGAGAAGGTAGGCGAGCATGCAATGTGTAATCGCGAAAAGCGTATGATGCATTTAAGTTTCACGCATGAAATCCGTGGCAATCTACGAGTCAGCAGTAGCGGCAGCTGGCATTACAAATCGTGAATTCTGCATTAAATAATACTGTGCCATGAGAAACTTCAGTTTGAGCGCGGCGATGAGGAACGTGAATGAGGACGTGATCGTTCTGTTAAGGTACGTTTTAATTAACTTGTGCTGTCATACTCCCACCTGCAGATTTTTTTGTTTCATCACTCCGTTTTATAATTTGTTTCGTATTCGATTGAAATATCGCGTGTGGAAACCGTTCGAATTTTCGAGGTGATGATGTGATGGAAAGATTTATGTATGCGATCACCCACGGCAGGATTCGATATGTTCGGACACATTTGGTTGCGAATTGATGGCTGATCACTTTATACTGGTTATTCGGTTGTAAAATAAATAGCTTCAGCAGAGAAAATTACATGCAGATGTAAACGGCGATAGGCACGTACGTTAAACACATAATGATTTAATTATTAAATATTAATTACGGGAAAACGCGGATCTTGATATTGATTGACAATATTCGTATAGTCCAATAACTCTTTTTATGCAATGTACTTTCTATTGTTATTGGATTAATATAACAATAATTTCGCACATATTTTAGATATTTTAATTAATGAATTATCCACATAAAAGGAACATTTTATTCAAGTATCGATTTCAATTTAGTAATGAATTTGTATCAGTTACATTATGTAGAGTACTTCTGGTAATGATTGAATTAATTATTTGTGTGTGTAATACATTTTGATTGAATGTCGAAACAAATCGAAACAAAATGCGATATTATAACGCGCTTTTAATGTACGTACATATCAGATCGATTTCCAATGAAAATAAAATGTGCATTATATCGTAAAAGTAAAGTTATTCTAATTTTCCTTCATTTTATTGCATACTTTACATCTTGACTTTGTGATTAATAATCTCTATATTTAATCTACATTTAATTCATATTTGAACAAAATATTTTATTATTTTTTTGATCAATTTTCATACAGTTTATATTAATTTATTCGCGCTCATGTGAATGAATATAATGTTTATTTAACTTATGTACATAGAATAATATGGTTCAACGCAGTATAACGCATACTTAATGCATTAGATAAGATGTGTGTCTCCTAAGCAGAATAAACTGTCATACGAAGTATACTTGACATGCTTGTGAAAAAAAATGATGTTCCTAAAGTACATACTACTAAAAGGTGGTAGACTAAAAAGTGATATCCCGTAAATACACGACAATAAAAAGCGTGGTAAATTACGCGAGGTCGTCGCGTATGCACGTCGCGAATGCGCTATATGCAAGAGGTGCATTTTGCAGTAACGCGTCCTGAATTCGCGCGCATCCAGGTTTAATGACGTTGCTGAATTTCACACTATGACCATATTTATTGCCGGTCATATTTACGATCGTAAAATAAGACTGGAAATTCATTAGTGATAACGATTTTAGATAGATATTTAAATTGGTAATTAGAATGATATATGTCTTTTTTAAGACTATAAATTAGTTTCAATCTAAAGTAACTTTAAAATTGCCAATTTTATATTTTTTTTTTCTGTAACTCGATAAACAAATTATGGTATACATAATATTGAATACGTATACATATTTGGCTTTATTTTATTTTCAATTTAAATAAAGAACTAAAAATTATTGAAGAATTATATTTCAGTATCTTATATGTACCTACGTTGAAATATATATTCGTCATGTAATAGCAAAATAAATTAAAATTTTACATTAAAATTTAGAAGTTACAAAGTATGCAATATAATTTAATAATGCAATCGGAATTATTCACGTATTGTAATATTTTATTTTAATCTTTGATAATTTTAAAGAAGGTTAGTATTGGGCTTTTTTATATATTTTATGTTTAGTTAAATTATATGTTTTAAATTATTCGTGTTTCATTAAGCAAGTAAATGCAAAGTTTTCTAAAAGAAATTTTCTTTTTACAATTAGTTATGGTTTCGAAATGAATTCAGCGTTATCGTAAAAATGAATAGTTACTATTAGGATAAATTCAGAATACGTATATAGGATATAATTTTCGCGTATGTACTTCAAACAGGTCGTGTCAAATTTTAAATTGTTGTGTTTTCTCAAAGATTACGCAGCCTCGTATGTTGAATATTCATGATTAATATCACCGGATATGTTGGTGATTAACAAGGATGCGACATGGATAGACATTCCTTTATGAATAACGATGCTGAATAACGACATAGTACTTTTGCCAGTGATTAAAAGCGAGGCGAAAACATTCGGCTTGAGTACACAAATAGCTTTCATGTATTCACCTTTAATTAATTCACCTTTTCTTTCCATTGAACAAAGTTACTTTTTTGAATCTAGCGACAAAGAATATAGATTAGCTTTGCAATTTTAGAAAAAGTGCATCACATTAATTAATATCACATTAATTGTAAAGCGTAAAATAATATAATCTGTAGATATAATAATACAAATCAAAAAATTGATTTATTTAAAAAACATCAAATTAGTTCCAAATTAATTCTAAATTAGTTATAATCGTGAATGATCATTTTATAAACAAAATTATAAATCTTCTTATTTAAAAAAGTGAATAAACAAATAAAATTCTCTATTTTTATCATCTTAAAAGTTCTTAAAATGCATATTTGGCATCAAAACAATTAAATAATTTTAAGAAAATAAAATATCATTTTGATAAAGAAAGAACGTTCAAACGTCGAGGGCAAAGTAAAATAATGAGAAATAAATATACGAGAAGAGAATAAAAATAGATAAGAAGAGCAGACCGCAGTCGGCGAATGAAATGTTAAAACATACGATAATTCCTTTAACGAATCATATTCTTCCGCCTTTTAGCACCATGCAATAATTATTCGTTTTACGTCAGCATGCTTGGTGTACGCGAATATAGTCTGCAAAAATGCCAGATTTTGCTCGCTGAGAACAAGCCTCTGGCGAAAGAGCCCATACAATATATATGTCGCGCACATGAGAAGAACGTATGTTGGTACAGGGTGTATCAGAAGTCTTATACTTTTCGCTGATTATAGATTTTTAAAGTTTTTTAGCCACTGAGATTCCTTGAGTCAATAAAAATTGTGTCAATCATGTTTGTGCCTGAAGTTCAACTATTCTTGAAGTAAAACGTACTAACTTAAATTTAAACCAAGGTTTTACTACTCACTGTTATACTTAAAGTTTGATCTAAAAGTTTTATTTTCTAGAATCAATTTGTAATTTTAGATTTTATATTGATATTGAAACAACGTTATCCTTAACTTTTAAATTAAAATGCGCCACTTCTGCTACGGCCTGTATCTAGAGAATTTTTAAGTCACGCGAGTGTCTTAATTACCTGGGAAATCCGACGAAAGCACGTACTTCTTATTATATTAAGGTGGATGTAATTCCAGTGTGCAGACGCCATAAATGCAAAGTACGTTCTAACTGTGAAAGAAGATGGCTTTGGGAAAATATGTCATGGTACTCTTTTCTTTAGTGAGGATGGCCGAGAATAGGAAGAGAGGTTTTCTCTCGTTCATACATCAGACATGTCTTCTATATGTATACATTCCGGTAGAGCTATACGCATGAGCGCTCGTATACGTTCTTGTCGGAAATAACGTCTATGTTATATCCACTATTTGCACGTAAGAGGTTGCGATTTTGAAAACTGTTCGGTGCGTTCGCAACGCTGAATTGTAAGACGTGGATAAATCTCGAAATGCAAAGAAATGTTTGAAAACTTTCGCATACTGAAAGTTTCTCATTGATTACGAACAGATAGCATCTAATTGATTTCTACTTGTCTTACCATTTTGTACATCTCTAGAGTGCAATGAACGGGAATTAATTGTTCAATGACTCAACTGCAGCGATTCGATTTACTTTAATTCGATAAAGCTGTCTGCAGTAATTGAAAGAAAATTGAATTCGCATATCGCGATGCGCAAAAAATTATACATCGAGTCATGAGATACGCTTATTCGATAGCAAATTGTCTTATAAAGAATTGAATTACTGAAGATAATCAAATCTTCAATATTTATGTGTACGTTTAATAGCGTTTCTATAGCGACTATATTTTATTAAAGAAATTGGTACGATGATTGCCAAATACTTATTTTTTAATTCAAGTGGTTCATTTTTGAGTGAAATAAATAATGTATTAAAATATATATATATATATATATAAATACATTAATTTATATATATATA
>NW_017259323.1:776876-779254 GCF_001594045.1 Atta colombica
TTTTCATTGGTTTTAAATTTATCAATGAGAAACGATAAACAGATTAAAATATTTACACTATATAAAAAAACTTATATACATTTTACTTACATTTTGTGAAATTAAATTATTCAATATATTTGTCGTTTTATTAATAGAATGTAAAAATAAAAATATATCAAGCATTTAAGTAAATATAATTTGTGAATGTAATGTTTACACAAGATGAAAGTAAATTGAGCTTTTGTTCAGTAACAAAAATGTTAATTAAAATTGTTGCTTATGTAAACGTACAAGCAATGTTATAAGTCGAATCTAGAATTTCTCATGAGACTAGCTCGAAATGCACGAAGAGAAGCTTTTGCTCTCTGATGCAATGAAATACTTGTGTTTAAAACAAGGACAACCAGTATTTGAAAACTTTACCAATTAGTGGATCGCGGCTTAAATAATTGCGTCTCTTTATCAAGTTAGGCACGATCACTAACAGCTAAACCGCGATAGTTAATAGTTTGACGAAAGTAAGATCCGGATGATGTCGAAGGATGATGACATGACGTGAGAATCGAAGACAGATTGGTGTTTCTTAGACAGGGAGAAACAGCCGCAAAACCTCATCGAATAGATTTTACACGATTATGTAAATTTTTGACGACACTTTGGCGAAGTTGGCGCGCCGCGAAACTATGTCCAGGAGGCTCTCACGAGACTGGACACGTGCGGCCGAACCACTACTTACTATGCGGTTTTCCATCAGTTTAGTCGTTACATGCGCATATTGCATTCTGCATTACAAGAAAAGGAAGGCTAATGTGATTTTAAACTATGGATTTAAAATAGGACTTCAAAGTATATATTTATCATAGGATTTAAATTAATCGATTAATTTTACTGCTTAATTTCATTTGTATAAAACATAGACTATTTATAAAATAATGATAATTATTAATTATGGTAAATATAAACGATACTATTTTAAAATATATTATCATAAATTGATATTATAAAAAAATATAAAAAATATCATGGATTTAAAACTAATTTTTAAAATATTTTTTTAAATTTCACAGTAATTTAAAGTTAACTACTATATTTTATATTTTATATTTTATTTTATAGGTTGTCCCAAAATAATTGCCAAATATTTCCATATATGGTAGGTAGAGCGGAAAATTAAGTCGAAAAGTTCCTTATCATTTTGCAATTTTCGCAATAAATAAAAATTGCCGAAAATTCAATAATTTTTTATTCAAATACTATTAACTTTACAGATAAATTGTTTTTTTTTTACAAGCAAAAATTTTTTATTTTTTTCTCATAAAACTCTAAGAATTTTTTAAGAATTTTGTCAGAATTTTTTAATACCGTGTTTTCTCAGGTAAAAATAAAAAAATGCAATACTAAAAAATTAATAAAAAATTATGAAAAAATTTTTAAAGTTCTATGAGAAGAAAATGAACAATTTTTTTTGTCTCTTGCTGTTTTTCTGTAAAATTGATTGATATTTGAATAAAAAATTATTGAAGATCAATTTTCGACAATTTTTACTAATTAATATCTTCTTAATTATTGCGAAAATTGCAAAATGGTAGAGGATTTTTCAACTCAGTTTAGTTCGCTCTATCTGCCCATGAAATATTTGGCAATTATTTTGGGATATTCTGTATATAATAATTATAACTTATGGAATTTAAGAAAAAATCGTTAAATTCAATCTCAATATTATATATTTATTTATATATTTATTTTGTATATTTTAATATTTAATTTATTAGAAATTATATTCTTTTAAAAATAAATTATTTTGTGGTTTATTTATAATTTATTTTTATTTATAATTAATAATCCTGAATAATACATGATTTATAATAGTGCATGAAGAAGTGATGAAATATTTCTTTTCAAATGTGATTACAACGTACTTATAAAAATTCTTGACATCTTACCATTATTTCTTTGCCTATCTTTTCTGTTTTGTTATTTTTATTGTATAGTAGTATACTCTCTGATCCGACAGTAAGCTTTTCACCCCACCCTCTTCCCTCTTTTTTCTTTCAAGAACTTTAAAGACTTAGTAATTAAAGAAAGGTTTTTGTAATATCAGAAGAAAGTTTTTCGTGGGCAATAGTCAGGCTCGTATTTTTACGAAATTCAAAGCTAGTAAATGATGCATGTTAAATATTATCGATTCTATCAACTTTACACAATGTTTGCAACGAGAAATGAATATGAATTTAATACTAAATTAGACAAAGTTAAAAACTTTTTTTTCTATTGAAAATGCTATTAAATTATGCAATATGCTCTAAGAATATGCATTAAACACTTTGACGGCGTTTGTTTAATAGCTCTCTCTCTCTCTCTCTCTCTCTCTCTCTCTCTCTCTCTCTCTCTCTCTC
>NW_017259323.1:779354-779798 GCF_001594045.1 Atta colombica
TCTCTCTCTCTCTCTCTATAATCAGCAGGTTGCAGACTCGAGCCCAAATATATCTCGTTTTTACAAGACGAAAGTTGATTTCAAAGATTCTAGATTATTCTAGAGCTGTATAATTATATAAGCCTAAAGATCTAAAGAAGGGTACAAAAGAGCTGTATTAAGCCTAAAAATCTAAACGAAGATTGCAGAAATCTTGAAGTTATTTTAGGCCTAAATTAATTCTGATTATAATACAAATATTTGAATCCATCTAAATCTATATATATATTGGGTTGTCCGGAAAGTTCGTGCCGATGTTGAATCAATATATATATATATCAATATATATATATATATATAAACGTATCTTTTTTTATTATCCTTTCCTCTTTCCATTTTTGTTTTGGAATATACAGATATAAATGTACGATACATGAAATGAAAAATAATAGTAATATACAATAA
>NW_017259323.1:779898-781116 GCF_001594045.1 Atta colombica
AGTATTAGTTATTGTTATAAGTTACTAATTTTAAAAAATAACATGTTACAGTTCCAATTATTTAAAAAGTCACAAATCTTTATTTTTTTGATAATCTTTTATAATTTCTTGCGTTACTTTTAAATAAAGATTTTATACATTTCTAATATTATTGAATTATTTTATTACACTAAACATTCGATTATAAACATTATGATATTTATAATAAATTAATATATACATTTAAAATCAAAATCATTGATATACGTTCACATATTGAAAAAAATCTTAATTTAATACAAACGTTTATATTTATGTTTATAGAGTGTGATGATTATCAAAGATAATAAAAATATATTCAATCAGAAAGAAATAATCATTGATTGTTCACTAAAAGTCAATTTTATTTTGGTCAGCTTATGTGTTGATAAATAAGTTTGATATATAAAAGTAAAGTATTAAATTAGTTACTGGTTATAAAAAAATGTAATTTAAGTTAAGTTACAATGACAGATAGAAAAAAAAAGTAAAGTTAAGTTACACAGTCAGAGTTATCGCATCTCTAAGAGATCTTTGTGCATAAAAGGATTTTTATTATTTCTATTAATATTTTTATTTATCAATCTGTTAAATAAGCTATTCTTAAAAATAGTTTTTTTTTTAAAAAGCACAATTTTTAATTTTTGTGATAGGATATTGTAACTTTTTCCTATAGCGGAAATGTGAAAAGTGAAAATTTTTGCTGTTGAAATTAATAGAGCAATTTCCCACTTTTTACGTTTTTACCCTAGGGAAAATGTGACGTGATCAGTATTCTGGTGCTAAAATAGTGTGATATGATTCTGCATGAAAGACTTTAGTAACATTGGGAAAAAAAATAAACAACTACACATACCGATCCGATCAATGGTTTCAGATTTTGCGATACAATTTTTCTAAATTTATATATAGTATACATTTTGGAAGAAATTAAATCTAACAGAAGCAAGCATATGTAATATTACAGGAATAAAGAATTAATTAAAAAAATTTAAACTTAATGTTCTTCTTCCACTGAAAAAATATAATCAATTTTAATAAATATTTAGTTCAATATTGCCAATTAAACATTTACTTATAGTAAATAAATTTATTTAGTAAAAAAAATGATTGTTAAATCAACTTAACATTTCTTGTATCAAATAAATATATCTTTATATTTAATAAATATTTAGTTGGCAAGTATTCAACTAAATATTT
>NW_017259323.1:781216-784202 GCF_001594045.1 Atta colombica
TTTTCCAAACCTATATATTTATTATATTTATATAATAAAGTGCTACTTGTTTATTATGAAAAAATTGTCATGTCATCGAGAATCAGATGGTCACGTTTACTGAATGTGCAGTCTAAATGCGAATGGCTTTTAATTTGGATTTACAAGCGGATGCACAGGTTGAAGTGAGAGTCAAAGAGGATCACTTAAGATCTTAAGACGGTCGTACGTCTCCAAGTGAGGCATTCCACTGAGCCTTTGTGCAACTTCTGAGACAACGCGGACGATGACGGGCTGCCGCGAGAGTCAGAGTTCACGGAATGTACCTGGCGAATGGCGTGCATTAATAGTTCATTGTTCCCCCGCCGCTCTAAAATGCCTTACGCTAGGATACCGTTATATGAACGTTCAAAATATATGTATATGTATGTACGAGGCGTTTGCGAGAGAAGAATAATTGCATTACGCGTAGCAGGTAGCTCGTATGGCGATTAATAATATCGTCGCTTAACGGCTTGTTCTCTAATCATGTTAGTAATTTCTGCAGGCCATGTTAGTAATCATAACGAGAAGAATGATTCATAATACTTTCATAGTTTTATAAATAAAGCTTTTATAATTAAAGCCCTTAGAATAAAATATTTGCATAATTTAAATCTATCTTTGTGAGATAGAAATCAAATTAATATTATGGAAAATAATTTGATTAGAATACTACATCGAATTACAATAAATCGATTATTTTTTATATTTTTAAAGGAAAAGTTAATAGTATAATAGTATAATAGTATAATCCATTTTGTGGATAATTTACTAAAACAATTTTCAGTAGTCAATATATTTAGTCATGTATATATATTGCGAATATTAAAATTTACCAAATTGAAAACCTAAATCTTATGAATATAGAAGACTGGGGTGTTCATGTATCAAAAAGTTTATGTAATCAAAAAAAGTGTTTTAGATTACTTAAAAAATAATTTCCTTGTAAATATACATAAAAACTTGTTCGTATTCTGATGTATTCACGTCAAATAATAATTCATCTGAGATAATATTGAATATTATGTTAGTTGAAGTGTTTCCATGGGACTATTATCATGAATAATCCAATTTTGACAATGAACGCGTACTTATTGATCGTGCGTACATGTCATCTGTCATACTGTTGATTATTGAGAATGTATTGCTCATTATTGCAATATTAACTCTATTGATTATACGAACGTCTTCCCAATGAATATTTGATATTTAATAGTAATTTGCATCGAATGCAGTTCTGCGGATGTTTTTAACAAATCGTAAATTTGTCTACAGACAGTCTCATTGCGAGACAGAGCACGCCAATTTCCGGGTATTCTGTATGTACCATAAAGAGATGCGCCAGTCAGATGCGAGCAATGGCGCGCGAGGTATTCATTCTTCGTGGTGTCTGCAACGTAATAAAGCGAATGGGAAAACGCAGACAGAGGGTTTTCCGCAGATGTGGGAAACCTCCAGAAAGAATGAAGGTAGATAGGCATGAGGCGCACGACTTCGAAACTGCAATCGTACTCGCGTGTACGTGCGCGCGAAAATTGAAAATACTTTGCATAACATTGTGACCAAGAGAAGCTATGAAGAGACGATCTGTGTTAATCGCATATCTCAAGCTTAAAGATATAAGTACTTTCACAGGGAGCAATTTTTAAGTTCAATCGCAAAAACTTGTCGAACATAAACAGAATGCTCATACTTGAGAACTGTGCTCAACAAACAATTTTTTGAGAAATACAAGATTGACAAATCGTTGACAGAAATTTATTCAAAAGTTTTTATACTTTTCCACGATTCGAATATTAAATTCTAAAATTTATGATTTTTATTTAAATGTTATCTGCATTGTTGATTCCAACTTTTGTGTCGCACAAAATTATTGCATTGCTATAGAAATATATTTGGATCGCATATCCTTTCTTTTGAATATTGTATACGTGCAATTGTATAATGTAAAGAAGAATTTTACGTTGAATATTACTTTTGTATAAATAAATTGAGAATACAAAATTGTTATGAGAGTATAATAAAAATTAATAAAATATTGATCCTAAGAATATCGATTTGATAAAAGTATCGATTTGATGGTCTATGAATAAATTTCAAGCGTGTGAATTGTATAGAAAGATTAACTTTATAACATATACTACTGATATTTTACGGAATGTACAGAATCATGCGGTATGATAAAATCTAAGTTATGTTCCAATATGCCGATGTGTTTATTTTATAATAAATATTAGTGCTTGTTATTTTGTTTAACGGTAAGCAAAACAAATTACAAGAGAAATTTTTATTAATACTAAAAAGCAGAAAATAAAAAATGTTTAAATTAAATATTTTAAAAACACTACATATTTAAAATAAAATAATTGGTTTATAAATTATATATACATATTTTAAATTATTGTTTAGAGTAATATTATAATAATTTATTAAGTATAGTTTTTATATATCGAGAATTATTTGGCATTCTGTACACGTTTGTAACAATAGCGTTGATAATTATAATAAGAGATAAGCATAAGTCTCCTTCAAAATGCAGTTTTGCACGCGTGAAGACAATCTTGTCATGGTTAGTCTGTTGGTTATCTCGACACGAATTTCCAAAATAGTCATAATTATAATGTCCTCGAGGAGCATGTACATACGATAGAGGAACACAGTAGGTGCAGGAAGCAAACATGGCATGTTCCAATGATACCTAGAATGTTTCCTAGATAGCAACAGTAGAGGTTTAAATGTACATTTAATCGGACATTTACTCAATATTGTATAGAAATTATATAGTGTTAAAGAAAACATGGTATATGGAACTATGTGATAATTTCTTAATTATAATTATTGCAACTCTCTATTGATAAAGTAGAGTCTCTTCTTTTCTCTTCTTTCTTTCTCTTTTTTTTATTTTAATAATAAAATATAAAAAATATATTTATGTATATTCTTTAACAAAAATATTTTTGAAAGA
>NW_017259323.1:784302-785887 GCF_001594045.1 Atta colombica
TTAAGTTTAAAACACATAGCTTTTTTAAAGGGTAATTATTGCCCCAGTAATAAATTACAATAGATTAATTCTATTAAATATCAAACTAGGATTAATTTTCAAAATGTTTTGACTTATTTATATGTAAATGTTAGAGTGTCAAAAAAAGTAAAAAAAAAGTAAAAAAAAATTTGAATTAACCTTAAACATTTTATTAAAATAGGTTTAATTATACTTTATGTTGCTTTTATAGCAATACGTATTTAATGGTCAATATGTCTGACAAATGTTTGATTTTACAAGTTTCTCTCCTCCTTTATGTGCGCTGAACCATAAAAATTACAAATAATATCAATGACATTATTAAAGAAAAACAGTTGATCTAATTAAATTTTACAAAAAGTAAGATATATTTGTTACAAAAAGTAAGATTTGTTTATTACGTAATATTTGTAAAAGAATTTATTTTTTATTTTTTTAAATCTCGCTTATATTTTAACTTATTTGAATATTAGAAGAAAAATTTATCCAACGATACTAACAAAATAAATAATGTAAATATGTTTTTAATAATAATAAAATAAGATAAGAGTAACTAAAATTTTAATTTTTTTCTTAGATTTAATATTTATCTTCAGCAGTGCATTATTTTTCTGTAATTATGTTATGACATGTTCCGTGAATATCGAAAAATGTTCAATGTTCAAAATACATGTTTGAACATAATCTTGAATCGAGTTCTTAGAACGTTACATATATTCCTAATTACACGGAAGTAATTGTAACAAAAACGTTAGGAAGCCTGGTCGACGCATTCCGTTCTGTCGCGATCTTAATGTATCTTATCCATCCGTACATTGACCTACCCCAACTGGGGAAGAGGAGGGAAGTTGCACCATTGAGATATTGCTCAGCTGCAGCCGCGTCCCTTGAAGGGCTGTGCGTTACGTCATCGCTCATGGTCGACCGTAGTTGGCACGCAGCTTCGCCCTATGCAGACATCCGTGTCTGATTTATACATCCTACGGGTTCAAATACTATTCGGCAATATGAATACTAGAATGTTTCTTTCGAGTTTGAAAATTTAAAAAGAATGATTTCTCTAAAGTAAAAGTATCAGTTTTGTAATAGTTTGAACTACACTTTTGCATTTAGTATTCTCGAAATTAATATAATTAGACCGTACATTTCTTTATTACACATCTCATTTCGTTATTATAATAATTTTTAAATTTTATTTTAAACAATTTCTGTCCTTTAAACTTTAAAACTTACATAATAATTTATGTACATGTTTTTGGAAAAGAATTTTTTATAATGCAAAATATTACATGTATATTAAATAATTAAGTCATAGTGTCAATCTAGTCATATATTATTTCAGAATTTTATATCAAGCAAAGTCACATATGCTTTATAAAAATTTTAAAAAAAAAAATTCAAAATTTTTAAATAATTTTATTAAAATATAATTATAATGAAAGCAGAGATTTTTCATGTGAAACAAGCAACTAGTTTTAATTATTTTAAGTTTATTATCTTAAGAAATCATCTAAACAGAAAATATATTTAAAAAAATAGATAAAATTATATATATATATATATA
>NW_017259323.1:785916-786443 GCF_001594045.1 Atta colombica
TTCTCGGTTTAAATATTCAATGTACAATAATTATGTTAATTATACAATCAATATTAATTATAATATATTAATAACAAACTTCTCTATGTTTTAAATTTAATATAAATAAATTTCATTTTATTTTGTCATTTTCACAGATATACAGTTGCACTTCATTGCATTGTTCATGTAATGTTGATATTCATCGGCAGAATTCCAGAAGCCACATAACCAATCCTCTTCTTTATTTTTTGTGTGAAGTATCGACAGGAGCAAAAATGCCGACGTATCGATGTCGAAAAATTGATTTCAAATGGCATTTATGAATGATAGTGTCATACCACGTCGACGACTATTCAATATAGAGAACATCTCGAAATACACAGTATATATATATATATATATGTTACAGGTATTTATTCTACATGTAATCTATGTATTGAACTTTCCTTTATCAAAGATTTCATTTGAATGTTAATAACTGTATATTTTAACATTCAATTAAAAAACTTTAAATCTGCAGATTTTTTAGTAGAAATATATATATA
>NW_017259323.1:786744-817432 GCF_001594045.1 Atta colombica
AATAATGTAATTGAATTAGTGTAATGATAACCAACATATTATTAATTTATATTATTAATTTATATTATATTATTAATTTAAAAACTATTTTAGCAGATGATATTCTCTCTCTCTCTCTCTCTCTCTCTCTCTCTCTCTCTCTCCTTCTTCTTCTTCTTCTTTCTAAGATTAAATATGTGTAATTTTTATTCATGTAAAATTTTATGCAATAAAATAAAATGGAAATGCTTCAAATATTTCATAACAGATCATGTTATACATTTATTTATTGAATTTTTTAATGAATAATCGCAAAAAATGCGAAAATTGAAATTGGAGTAATCTAATTTTGTTTTAAAATTCACGTATATTTGAATAAATGACAGTGACAAAAATCTTTTACGTCACTTTATGAAATTTTATGAAACTAAAATGCCGCTGCTGTTTTTCACAAACTATGTCAAGATTGTAGGAAAGAATCTTAGCTTGCATAAATATAAGGAAATATCTTAGGGAGTATATTCGGGATAATAACAATTAGCATACGCTTTTTACCAATTTAAAATTTAGATGTAATCTTGATTGTAAGTTCTTCAGCATATAAATCCTGATATTTTACAGTTCTGAATATCGTGTAATACAAATCTAAACTTTTAAGATGTAAAATCTCAAACCTCAGCTTTCAACTTCTTTAATTCTTCAGTTTCTGACTATCATTTTTCAATTTTGTAAATTTGTATTAATAATTCATTATTATAACTATCATTAATAAAATTTATGAATTTTTGCAAAGAGTTATCTACAATGATGTATGACATTTTATTTATGCATAATTAAAGCTGTAACTCGCTGAAACTTATTACTTGCTGAACAAAAAAGCGCGGAAGCTTGGGACTAAGCTAAGTTTCCTTCTCGCATCAATGGCACGTACACAGAAGGGGTAGGCGTGGCACTTTACGTTGGATGCTCGCGCGTGCACCGGACGCGAAAGGATAAGACAAGGGTATGAGCAAGAGGGTAGATATGTGCGTATGGGATGCCGCGCGAGTATAAAGGGAAACGAAGACAAGAATGAGAGACAGAGTTATTTCGCGAGATGAAATGGAACGAATGATGTGTGCGTAAAATGAGGACGACAAAATAATGAAGAAGCCAGACAGAACAAGAAAAAGAGGGAGAGAGAGAGAGAGAGAGAGAGAGAGAGAGAGAGAGAGAGAGGGAGAGGAAAAGAGAGGATTGAATCTGCACAGGGATGAAATAGCGGATAGAGGGAAGCTGCGAGGAACATTCTTCCTTATTCCGTAAGCGTGAGTGAGAGAAGTAGAGAATGTGCGCCGCGCCGCGCCGAAGAGAGTGGAGTCTCGTCAGAGTGAGGGAGAGCGTAAGAGAGGGAGCGAGAGCCAGATAGAGTAGGATAGAAATGCAGGGCGCGAGACCGCGCGACGCTTTCAGTCACCGCCCGATCCTCGGCGCGCACGGTTTCGAAGTGGGTGTTTCTCTATCGTAGAAATAGATTGGTGATTTAAATGGAAGTTCATCGAGAGACAAGAATCGTGTGATCGGTATTGAGTGCACGCGTCGGACAAAAGTCAAATGACGCGATCGTACTGAAATTGAAAAAATCAGCGATCGATGACCGAGTGCGCGGATATAATTACGATATCGAAATTTCGATGTGAGATTAACTTATAAATGGTGCAATGAGAATCGCAAGAACGCTGCGATTAAATTTCGTTATTATGCACAGGTGAAAACGTGGTCATCCGGACGCAGAAGGAATCAGGACTATTGTAAATGTGAATAATCTTGGAATAAAAATTTTACGAAAGTTCGTAATCTTTTTCCTACTTTCATTTCAGTCGTTTTTAATCGAGACGATCGATTCGTCGAAAGACTACATCGAACATGTAGTCGCGAAGCGGCGTTTCAACGGCAAGAAACTAAATCAGAAGTCACGCGGGTGTGTTCAGAATTAAATGGTGCGACAGAAATGACTTTTTTCCAGACAGTGATTTATAATTATCTAGAAATCTTTAGTGCATCCACAGATGTGTAATGTGAACACACGAACAAATAACTTCGACTTTGTCCGCGGATTTGTCGCGGCGAAATGAAGGACTCTGAACATCTCTGCCAGAGTTAGGTGAGTAAGATAAAACAATATTCTCGCGTTTATATGAGGGAATGAATTTTTTAGGAAGTCAAGAAAAATGATGTAGAATAATTTTAATAAAACAATATTCAATGAATAAGGCTAATGAAAGTTAAACAGTCGGGGTGCAAGACAATGTATTTCAAACATTACTTAACAATTTTTACGTTTCGGCTACAAGCCATTCTCAGCGAACAATTATTCTTTCAAAACAATTATTTTTCCAAAAATAAATCAGAGATATATTCATAATTTAAAAAGACTCGCTCTGAAACTGTTCTTAATTATTGTCAAGTTGATAGATTCAAGAAACGATCATGTAATAGAGCCAATTGGAAAAACCTAGGAAAGATAAAAAGATGAAAGCAATGAGAATTAATTTTTAATCAAAAGAAAATCATCCGAAGCCAAGAATGCGAGAGAACTAATATCTTAACATAATAATATAAAATTTCGCAGTCGTGTTGAAGAAATTACAATAATATATACTGATCGGATGATCATATTTTTAAGAAAAGTTTAACATTAATTAAAGAACTTTATTATGTAAAACATGATTAAATTTTGAAATCGCTATTTTGTAAAATTAAAATATAGTTACATCTAATAATTAATTATGTAATTAAAAATTTGATACATATACATTCTGTATTATTAGAATATAATATATCTCTTGTAAATTTACGCAATATTATGTTTGCACGATTAATAATGTAAAATTCATACTACTTTTGTCCCCCCCAGTCTATATAGTTTACCATTTAATTAATCCTTTGAACGGTGCATCTGTTCGGCTTTATGTTAATAGCATTATATTGACAGTTTAGATTATTATAGTTACAATTATTACTGTTATAATCAGATATTAATAAAGAGAATTGCTGTATTAAATAAAAACAAATTGTTAGCTTCAATGTCATAATGAGATAGAGTATAATATATAATAATTTCAATACTTAGGGTGAGGTTTTTCTACTTTTCGATAAACTTTAATTCTCTTATTTTCTTATTCTTCTACTCTTTTGTTTATCATTAGAGAAATTATCACGTAATTTATCCAAACCCTTATTCAATTGCGACGTATGTAAGTATGAAGAGAACAGAATAAAATAGATTAATTATAGTTAATTCTTTCGATTACACATCACTGTATATAGTAAACATTTTCAAAAATGTAGTATCTCCTTAATATTTTATTATTTGATTTTTAACTTGCGAGAATATTTTAAAAATTATTCTAATATGTAGAATAATTTTTAAAATATTCTCGCAAGTTAAAATAAATTAGAAACACAAATCTAACAATTTTTATATCATTTTGACTGAATGTATAACATAACATCTTATCCATAATTTATTTGTGCTGCACAATCTTATTTCAAGTCGAAAAAGTGATAGTAATATAAATTTTTTAGATTCCTATGAGGTTATTTGTATTTTGAAAAAAAATATTATAAATAATATAACTCAGGCTGGATTGTTCCATCTTTTGATAAACTTCAGCTCACTGTTTTACTCTCTTACTTTTTCTCTGTTTTCTTTTATTCTTTTGTTTAGCCAATAGATTATCCGACATAGTTTATCCGAAATTACCACATAGTTTATCCGAATAATAAATAAATAGAACAATCAGCTTATAGAGAAAATGTAAAAAAATATCGCGACATAATATTGCTCATTGGAAACAAATTATATCCGGTTCAGATTTTTGATTTTTGTACACTATTGAATAAGTACACTGTAGAATAAGTACATAAGTGCGAGAAAGATGCCTGAAAGTGGCGATCGACCCACCGACTGACTGACCGACCGACCAACTGAAAGAGAAAATGCTATTTCGCTAATGGAAAGTCGGATCCACAAATCGGTACCGCGGCGTTTCGCTTACCTCTTTGTCTTTTGGGTCCCGCATACTCTAGTTTTTCAATTTAAAATGACTTTTAAGGAGAACGGATAAAGGTAAGGGGTCGTTCGATCGATATCGAGCGGACCAAATGGCACCGGTAAATTGGAATTGTTACCGATAACGACGTTGTCAGAGGCAGCCGTGAATTCGCGTGTCCTTAGAAATCATTCTGCGTAATTCAACTATAACTTTTACCAAGTACAGATCCTGTACTAATGAACGTCCGGAGCGATATTAAAATCAGTTTTTTAATTAAATAGCAAAATCATTGCCACGAATCTGAGAAAAAGTATCGAAAACTTAAAGGATATGTAATGGACTTTTCAGACAGTTTAGATTAATTTTTGGTTTATAAACTCTTAAATATAATTCTTGAAATTAACTTATTTTCTATTGTGCTTCGAAATGATGCGATATTATAATGATGCGATGACATAAGTATAAGCTATAAAATAATTTTTATTAAAATTAATGCGAATTAATTAAAAAAAAAATATCAAAATTTTTTGTACATAAACCTATCACATTAAAGTGTATTTCAAATAGAATAGCATATTTTCCATAGTGTATGAATTTGCAGTAATTCATAGTTAATGATGCAAACCTTTTAACATATTTAATAAATTATATATAATTTTATAAATCAGTCATTGAATTTAAATTATGTTAAATTTTCGAAAAAAATTAGTATATACAAAGTCTCTTAAAGTTACCGGATATCCTTCACGTACAGATTCTGTGGAACATTCTAAGACAAAAAAATCTTATACGAAAATGTCGAGACTATAATTTGGTTGATCAATTGTAGTAATTAAAATTTGTGTGCTCAAATAGATAGCGCGATATCTTTAATTTTTAAATATTAACATAATTGAAACATTTACCGCAAAAAGTACCTAACTGTTGAAATTCTAGTTTCTGTTTTTAAACCGTCAATAGTCTTATAAGTTAATAACGCTTTAAATAATAGAAAATCAAATTTTTTGATAGTTTAAGATACTTTTGCAGTAAGTTAAGTTTAGGATACTTTTGTGCCTCAATTTTGCATACAATGATAAGAGACCAAGTTATTTCACTTTTTCTTAACCAATAACGATAATTTTATATAAATCTACAAATATCATGTATTGTGCATTTTATACAAATGCTAGAAACATTTTACAAATTTTCGACTGTTCTAATAGTGTTACTTTATAATAAAATAAAGATATAGTTGTATTTTATAAAAAAACTCTCTCGATAGATCAAACAAATCGAATCAATTGATATGGTTCTCGTACTCCTATTTCTATGTAATTTATAAAAAAGTAAGCAAGTGTATATTTCGCAATTACAGCGTTTCTTGAATTTACGTTATAATCTTTTGACGAATTTAATCTCCAGTGATTCGCACTTTTATATATCTTTGATCACTCCGAGAATGCAATCTTGAATGGTACACTTTTATCGCATATTAATTTATGAAATTTATGAAAATTCCTTTATCTTTCCGCTCTATGTGAACATGTTCGGACATATAAGCGCTAGCAAATCTATAACTTTTCGCAATAAGCGACGTTACGGTTGCCATAACAGCGAAACTGCGCGATCAGTGCACTGAATCAACTGTACGATATTATGACGAAACTGGGAACGCGCGGCAACTTGGCAACGTTAAAGACAGAAACGGAAGTTCTTAACGAATGTCGTCATAATGATACCGGATTTATGAGTTTGCTTTGACACTGCTACAAACTTTTTGACTAATTTAGCCCAGATAACTAATTAAAAATTCATCACATATATTAATTAGAAAACTTTTATATAAAAAGAACAATTTTAATATTAAATATGTTAATGTCTCCATATCTTAAAAAGAATTTACATAATATAAAATGGATCACATACATTTATGTTTTAAATATAGAGAATCAATATTACTCGTATATTTACTTGCTATAATACTTTTCTAATTATAAACGATTAAAATTGGCCAATCGAGGCGACTGAATTCATGCCTCAGGAATAGTATATCATATGATGCCATAATACATTAATTAATTCTTTTAATATTGACATAATTGAAACGTTTACCGTGAAAGTGTTTAACTATCGAAATTCGACAGTTAATTCGGTTTAAAAAGAATGAAGTAACTTGATTTCTCTCTCTCTCTCTCTCTCTCTCTCTCTATATATATATATATATATATATAAACTATTAAGCTAAAAAAAGATAATGATAGAAAAAGATAATTCAATATATTACGTCTTTTTAACGGAAGATTTAAGATCAGCACAAATGCTAACATTAAGGAATATAATCTATTTTATCTATAATAAAATGTGATTCATACAAAATTTTTATGACAAAACGTTAAATAATAAATTGACGCAATTAAATAATAAATTATTTAATTTAATATAAGAATTATAATTTAATTTTTAGTGTCTTTAATTTAAAGACACTTAATAGCCAATGTAATCTTTTTAAAATCTTTTTTCATAAAAGATACCTATTGCAAATTTATCAAATAATTATTCAAATTCAAATCGGAAATTCTAGAAGATTGTATATGGAAAGTCATGATATATATATATATGAACACAAGTGACATAGAAATAAATAATTCATTTAATTGATTAATTTGCGTATTTGTTCTCTCCTCATGTTCTAATTGTTTCAATAATACTAATATGGTATTGCGATAGAAAGTACGAGGAATATGTCGCGATGTTAGATTCATTATTTTACATAACCAGAATATCTATTTTGAAACTAATGTTTTGCTATACCGATAACGTAATAAAATAGTCTCTTTAATTAAGTAAAATTGTAGTACTGAATGCTCGCTTAAATTATTGATACGCTCGAGAGCTCTCACGAATACTCTGTCGATGCGTACTCGCTTAGCGCCCCGCGTCCGATGTCAGAGTGAACTTAATTATGAAATTGTAATGAGAAAAGTGGTACATCTGTGAGTATCATTGAATAAAAACTCAGTTTGACTTGAGCGAGAAGGAAATCGATCACTTCACGTCTGTTTAATTTACTTTCTAATTAATTACTGGAAGTTAAATGTCTTTGCAATTTAAGAACATTAGATTTACAAATGTGGGACACTGAATACGTTTTCTTAATTCTTCTCTGGATAAACAATGCAGAGATTTGTGGTTTTGCTCGATTTGACAAGATTCTTTGATAATTTCAAACTTTTTATTTAATAAAAATGTTAGAATTAACTTTAGTTGATAGTTTGTACGATTATTTATGACAGCTTTATAAAATGTTCTATGTATATTACCATAATAATAATTATGACCTGATATTTCATATTAATATTTCATAAAAATAATTTTGAAAATTGAATGAAACATTTAAAAAATATTCTGTTAAATAATCACTAATATTTCAACAATATCTCAATGTAATAATTTAACAGGATAAAAGTTTAAAAGCATCTATTTTAAGTCATTTATTCATAAATTCTTTTTACGTTACGACATCACGATGTCGCAATTGTCGACAGCGCATGTTCGCGCACGATGTGATATAAATCAGTCAAATCGTGGACTATTATTTTCCTAGCACATCCCTCGCATGAATGACGTTGATCGCTTGACGATTTTTACTTGTGCCCTTGTGATAGGGCTCCGACGTGAAAGGTTGGCATTTGATACAAAAGGCGTACGTCTGTCCGTCGCTCCGACGGGAGATATATTATTTTGGATTTACATGAATTGTTTCGAGAAAATAGCAATGAATACCGCTCATAAATGATTTAATCGATTCAAGGAATTTTTTATTCCATTAATCCATTAAACATTACTTGTCACTGTATTCATTATTCCTAAATAATAATTTGTTTGAATGGTTTTATTACATTTGAGATACTGTTTTATGGTGATTACTTATTTTTATTTTACGCGTAAAAAACTTTATATTTTTTATTTTAAGTTTTCTTGCTTATATTTAAATGTAAATGTATCCGTTTTATTAAAAATTATTTTTCGTTTAAGTTAAGAAAATATATTGATTAAATAGAAAGTGAGTATGTATTTATATTAAATTGTATTTATATTAAATTAAACCTTTTTTATACCTCCATTTAATTTTATGTTTATATGAAATTTTTGGGTTCTTGATAAATACAATATATATTCAGTTTCTGACAAAAAAAAAAATTAAATTATTTTATGAATCGTTTTGTTTTTTGAGTGTTTGAAATAAATTGAGATAAAATAAAAAAGAGAGAAAAGAGAGCAAAGGAAAGAAAAGAGAGCGTTATGACAAGAAAAGATTTAATTAATTATTTAAAAGATAAAGAAAAGTGACATTAGAAAGCATCAGCATTTGCTATAGAAATTCTAGAAAAAAAATGGATAATATCATAAAATATCATATTTCCAAATTAAATTAAAATTTATATTTTAATATAGAATTTTAATTAATACTAAAAATTTATTATAATTTGAAGATTGCTAATCCTAAACTTTGTAATCCTAGATATAGAAATGGATTAGATACTTTAAGCTTTTGTGGTACACATATCTATTGTATCATAGCATTGTGCATTAGGTAAATATCGATGTAATATAATTCCTCGATGAGAAATTTGGGGGAGGAGGTCGATTTAGAATCACAATATTGGAATAGTTTGCAGTTACGTAAGCATTCTCGAGAAAACAGCGGATGCTCCATTTGTATTATCAGCGATAATTTGTAGCTTTGTGATTTATGTGTAAATCCATGCTCGATAGATTATGCGTTATAGTGCAGTTGCGTAAAACACTCGTGAGAATATAATTTTCGATCGAATATCGACTAAAGCTACGCACATTAATTACCGCGCTATAATTTTATCGTGTGTCCTTGTAATATGTGCACGACGCTCCTATTATTGTTCTATTAACGATGCGACGACGATCGACCACACATGCGAAATCGATAGCTAATTTAGAGGTGCTCATTGCTATGAAATAGTTTGTCGATTACGTTTATTAATTGCGTTTTATTCATTACCACTATTTTTTCTTCTCGTGTGAAATATTTTGAACATTGTGGTCGTTGAAAACTTGTTCGTAGGAACTGTTCACTTAATCAAACATTCGATTGGCGCAGTATAAGTTAATAATAAAGCTTTGCAGTACAAAGGATATATATAGTAAAATTAAAGATATTTCCAATTAAATACTAAACGATTCTAATAAATTTTAATAGTAATGAAAAAAGCAGATCATGATATGGAAAATAAAAAAAAAAAGATATTCTAAATTTGTCGAATAATTCATCATCACTCTGCTTATCATTCGACACATATCATTCGAAGATTTTACTTGTAATGACCATAATTACAAAAATGCAATATTGTAATATCTATTAACATTTTGTATAAAAATTATACTTATAGTTTATCATCATCTTTCAATGAATGTGAATTTATGATTATTGATAGAATGTTTTTACTTTATACATTTCTTGGTTGCTATTAATTTTGCTAATGATGAAGACGGATTGCGTATGAATTCCAAATTGGAGTCAGCGACATTTCGGAATTCAACTTTGGACCGAAGTTACCACTACTGAGAAGGAAGAGGTTGTCCTTCTCTTCCTCCAACTCCCTTGGCATGAACTATAATTAGTTTATCCAGAACTGTTAGCAGTGCTCATGCAATTCTCTCTATAAGCAAGCTATGTAAAATGTGTGAGACTTGGTCTTGTCTTACTCTTTCTGTGATCCAACACGAATTTCCTAATATATTAATTTATTACACAATATTTGATTTATATTGGAAAGTGTAATTTCAACATTAGTTAATATTATTTCTTGTAGATGAATTTCCAAGTATTTGCTTTTCCAAGTCCTTTAGTGCGCTTAAATATAGCACTATAATTTTATAACTCGAAATTAAATAGCTAATGAAAATCTTAATTTTTGAATATATTGAGAATACTGCAATAAATTGAATTATTTTGTCATTACGTTTAATAAATCCAGTATATTTTAAATTCATTTACAATTCCAATACATTTAAAAATGACGTGAATGTGCAAATAAAAACAAATTTGTATACATTATTTCTTAAAAGTTATGTGCACTATCATATTTATTCATTATCATATTTTTCCAACATTCCAATCTTTCTTCTATCTTTCTTTCTCATTTTAAAGAAATTTTTATTTTGAGATAATCGTTATAAATGCAAATTATTATGTTCAATTGTTTTTTATTACGTAATTAAATTCATATATATTTTATCATAATTTTTCCGATTGTCTTTTGACATGCTATTCTATTAATTGCATATTTGTTTTTAAAATTCATATTAAAAGTTAAGACTGTTCATTGTTTAATGACTTTTGCAGAGTGCACTCTTGGGATCATGTTTGTCTCGCGTAACTCATTATACATTCTTGTTACACACTCATTAGAAACATGTCATAATCACATCACGCGGGTTTAAGTTTCCGTTTGTTCTGCGATTCATATAGCAACTCGAAGACAACGGTTTATAAAATTATTTAGAGATATCTTTTCGTTAGCCTTAAAACAGGATAATATTTTGCTTTATGTGAAAGAATTAGCTATCAAACCTAAATGTAATCAGATGAAAATATTAGGGAAAATCTAGTGCCCGTGTCATGCTCTGAATTTATTACATGTATTTTTTACTAGAGAACTATATGTTTCAAAAATGTATTATATTATGGAAAAATGTATTATATAAAACTACTAACATAAAAGAGAAATTTTCTCCTTAAGATATATCTATAAAGAAAGCCTCTTAAATTTTTTGTTTAATTTGAATGAAAAAATGTAACAAAAAAAAAGGGGGAAAAGATAGAAGAGAAAACGTAACTAGCAAAATATTTTAATAATCAATTTTAATAATCATAATAGTAATTGGTTAATTGTTACGCTGTTCGACAAAAATCACTTTTTTCCTCTTCAAAGTACCATAGTATATACTTCGAAAATTTTATCACGTTGAACACGATTGAGTAGATGTCACTAACAGATCAGGCTTTTGAATTAATTGAGGTAAAATGTATTTAATAATATTTAATATGTAAATATTATATAATTTTTTCTCTCATAAACTGGAATAAATTTAGATTGTAATTTAGACTGTAATTTATTATTCTCTTTATACAATAATTAGCAAAAATTAATCAATCTAAATAAGAGAAAAAAAATAATAATAATAAATCACTGACATTTATAAGTTTCTGATATATTAAATGTCGAAAATTTCTAATTGATTTTATTTTATGAGTATCATTTGTATCTTTAAATTAATTTTATGTAAACATATTAAATTCTGTTTCAAATATATTTGAAATAATACAAGGACAAAAATTTATGGATACTGAGCTAAAAGTTTTGCTAAAAAATTGCTTCGTTATTCAAGGGAATTTTTAATTTTAATCTTATTCGCTCGCGACGGCTTTTATCACTTTGCTACCTCTTTCGTCGTTCTTTTCATCAAAAATCGGAAGATAATCGGTTTTTTTTTGTTAAAAACCGTTGAAAGACGAATTCTTAAAATTCTAAAGCAGGATGTACAGTGAGGAAGATTATGTGATACATCTCAAGATCAAGCAATGGCATGCCAAGATTCGCAGGATATAGAATAGGCGAAAGAAAAAAAGTACTTTTAACCGTCATAGGGGTGTAACAGATAGTTGCTGTAAAAGAGTAACGGCGGTAAAAGAGTAACATGCTGTGCACGGAATGATCTCGAGTTCCTGTTTCAAATCCGGGTCGTTGTGGATATTTGTCACGAAACAAAGAATTCATGATGGAACAGTAAGTGTCTCTATATGCTGGTGAGATTCTGAGACAACTACCGACATTATCATATTCAAATAAAGAAATCTTTTTCTGTCAAAATCTATAAATAATGTTAGTACTACAAACGAATTTGAAGAACAAATTTGTTCTCTAAGGCTAGTTTATCAAAACTGATAAATTTTTTTGTTAGACTAATGTTTTGAAAAACAAATTTTATATTAATTAATCTTAACAAATAATTATGTAATAACTATTATCCGTTATGCAGAAATTCTTTAAAAACAATTCTTTAAAAAAAATTAGATTTCTCTTCCAATAAATTAAAATTAAGTTCTAACAATCAAAGTGTATTTTGCGGTCAAATTTATTTTTCGTGTCTACTAACAATATTCCGAAATACTTCTCGAGTTTGGCCACCACATGGTGCTGAGTATGTTCACTCATATGGCGGCTTAAGACATCGTTTTCAGTTTGCAATTTTCGTCGCTGTGCTTTTACTGCACAGCCACTGCACCCCGCGGAATACTATAGAATTGCTGAACCAACTAACGAAACTTTGTTCTCGGACTCTCGAGGATTTTTCTTTCATCGACATTCTTCTTTACCTACAAGTTATCTAGAAAAGACTCGCCATTTTCTTCAGAAAATTGTTCGTCATTTTTATATGTTTGTCTATTTATCAAAAATATTTCATCTACCACGATTTCTTCGTTATAGACTGAGTTATTTTTAATATTTTTAATTACTCAAATAAAATAGACTAAAGTTCAATGGAATAGCTATATTTATTTTCTCAAATTATATTGAAATTCTAAAAATCCAAATCTTTGGAAAAATTTTTAAAAAGCATTTTTTTAGTTTATTCCAAATATTTATATAATATTTTTTAAAATATATTACTGTTTATTTTTACATACTTTTTTTACTAAGTAAAAAAAATACGTAAAATATTCCAAAAATTAACAAGTATTAAATAATAATTATGTTATTATATTTTTATTGCATAGGCATGTCTAAATTTATTGTAATTTTAAGCTTTACTCATATGTTTTTATTTATATTATATCTGGAAAAAAAATAGAGACTCATTTATTCATAACCAAATAAATAGCAAGTTGTTTAAGATTAACTTGGCAGAAATATGACATTTTCGGTGAAATTTCTTCAACTATTTAACGGATTCGTAACATTCTTGCCACGTCCACATTTTCAAATCCACTGCGAAAAGTTTTGAACCCAGTTCGACTATTCGTACCCGTCGGTGAAAGCGTTTCTAGCGCAGTGTTAATTGATACTAAAAGTTATATATTTTCATGAGAACTCACACTGTGAATTATCGTGAGAAAAGCTATACTTTTCTGCACAAAAAGTTTTTTTCACACATCTCAATTATGAAATCCGCGTGTGAAAACTAATCCGAATATTATGTATATCCGTTCTTTTAATTTTTAATTAAAACTGTCTCCAGATTTTAAGTTCACTCTCGCTCAATGTAGATTTATTAGTTTCGAACTATCGGATTTGGAAAGAGAGAGAGAGAGAGAGAGAGAGAGAGAGAGAGAGAGAGAGAGAAATATTAACAAATTATAGTTTAACTACAGCTCTTATCCAAAATCAATATTGCGGCGAAAAAAATTTTTCTGTTCATAGTGCACTTATATTAAAAATAAAGTACAAAATACGCGCTTAATAAAATAGTGATATCACATAGTTAACAGAAATAAAATTTATATACATACGTTATTATTTATATGCATTGATATACAGATGACTTTTCTTTTTTATGACGTAATGAAAAAAGAATAAAATAATGTTGAATTTTATTGAATATTTTTTAAAAAATTATCAATTTTTTTAAAGACAATTTATATCACTATTCTATTCTATAGATAGTTTAAACGTTAAAATATTTGTGTGTTTCATATTGAGCAATGTTTGTTATTTCAACTCGCGCAATTTACAAACATACACACAAATCGATACTGCTTCTTCCAATACAATGCAATGCAATAACAAATTAAACATTGGAGAAAAGAATAATGTAAGATTATATATAGCTATTAATATATTTACATAATACTTATTTTTAGTAAGAGCTTTGAAGTAATGAGCTTCTGTAATTAAAAAATATAAAAAATAATAAATTTCACATGTATAAAGAAGAAAACCAATTTTGCGAGAAAATTTAGAAAATACAGAAGCAAGAAACTTGAATTTTACAACTTTCTCGATATATTGAGTTATATTCTCGATTTTATTCTCTATTTTACTATATAATTTCCCGATAAAAGTATATAGTAATATTAGCGGTAAGCATATTTCTAATATATTAGGTGTACAACTTTGCTTCCGCCAGCTTTCCTATAGATGGCTTTAGCGGTAAGTGATGGTCGAAATAAATAGATCATAGACGTCATACAATAAACTTGGGCATCTGGCAACATAACTCCATAGAAACATTAGTCGATTTGTGTCTGCATCATAAAGTTATTCTCGATTGAAAATGTCAGTTTACGAGCCAAATTCTCGTCATTTGCGGGAGGTTTTAATTTTTTGCTTCAATATGAAGAAATCTGCGGCTGAGGCTCATCGAATGCTCTCAAATACTTATGGTGAAGCCGCTATTAGTGAAAGAACGTGTCGTGAGTTTCAACGCTTCAAGAACGGCGATTTTGATATCCAAGATCATGCTCTGTATTTGATGGGACTCGGCATAATGTATTATGAACTGTTAAAACCGACTGAAACAATCACAGGCGATCGGTATCGAACGCAATTGATGCGTTTGAGCCGAGCATTGAAAGACAAATGGCCGCAATACAAGAGACATACGAGAGACACGATAAAGTGATTTTGCAGCATGACAATGCTCGACCCCATGTTGCGAAAGTGGTCAAGACATACTTGGAAACGTTAAAATGGGAAGGTCCTACCCCACCTGCCGTATTCTCCCTCTATCACTTGTTTCGATCAATGGCACACGGCCTGGCTGACCAGCACTTCCGGTCTTATGAAGAAGTAAAAAATTGAATCGATTCGTGGATAGCCTCAAAAGATGACCAGTTTTTTCGACGCGGGATTCGTACGCTACCCGAAAGATGGAAGAAAGTAGTGGCCAGCGATGGACAATACTTTGAATCATAAATGTATAACCAGGTTTTTACAATAAAGCCTCGAATTTCGGAAAAAAAACGGCGGAAGCAAAGTTGTACACCTAATAGCTTTAAACTTTAAGAATAACCCTGGATAACTAATCTAAATCTGTTTACATAAAACTAGGAGATGTTTATTCAATTTTATAAATCTTGAAAAGCAGTTAATGTAAGCTTACCTCTTTCCCGCAGCTATAACACTTATTTAATATTTACAATATTTGCAATTCAATTTCACATTATCGCTCGCAGGTACCTTTATTACACCGACATTATCGGAACCAGCCACTAACTGCAGTCATCGGTAGTTAAAGTCGAACCTCAAACTCCATTAGCTAGTCTAATAATGTCTCCGCAGAGAGAAGCGTTTTTGTCCACACTGCCAAATGACTGAATCGTCATTGTGGATTATATAGGTTGCTCGCGCAATTTTCCGAGAATAATACGACATCGAATTTCGCATCTCGTATAAATCGAATGCAAATATTGATCGTCGCGCGGATTTCGATTAGACGCACACAAGGAACGTGGCTTTTACTTCGGCGTCTCACATTTCACATTATCTGACCAATTCTTCTCTGCATTAACAAAAGGAACTCTACTCATAGCACCTTTCGTTGTCTCAACTTCTTTGCTGAAAGTTGTCGCACGTTAATATCTCGTGGCGAAAACTTAGTTTTCATTTCCTGACGGGACTACGGAGGTTGACGATGCCAGATATAACGAGTATCGTTGTATTTCCGTTTTGAACTTAATTCAGATTACCCACCCATTGCAAACGCAGATTCTGCCAATTTATGAACGTTCGCGTAGTTGTTGAAATACGAAAATGAGATATGATAAGCAAGCATTATATCTCATTAAACTTGACATTATATCGAGGAAAGAAGAAACAGGCACTTTGCGCTAATGATAAAACAAATCTTATTATGGAGATAAAAGTTAAAAGATAGATAATAAAATTATAGAATAATTTTTTATCATAACATATGACAATATTGCTTAAAAATCGCTAATAATGCAAAGTTAATAAAAACAAATATAATTTTATATATAATAGGTATAAAATATTATACCTTCTCATATACCTGATGTGTTTTCAAGTATAGAAAATATTTTAATATTAATTTGGAACAATATCCACATAGTAATATTTAGACAAAACGTAATACAATATGTATTTACAAGATTTCAAATTAATATAATATTTTTACGTGAAATATTGAGAAGCACTGAAAAAGTGATGAGAACAATTTAATTTCTGTGATATTGAAGTAATAATAAATCACGTTTATTGGAAATTATTGTCATTTTGTTTTCGTCAAGATTATTACTTTCTTTCTTATATCAATAGTGAACAATTTTTGATACTTGGATTTATTAGTAGTTACTCTTGATTTATTTATGATTTTGGCATCTTATTCTTCTATGAGAATAAAACTTTAATTTTAAATATCAGATTGAAAGTTGAATATATTCATATATTTTATAACGGGTCGTACAGAATTTTAATGAATTTAGCATCATACTTTTTTCTTACATGCGCGTATAATTAGAAATTGCTTATCATTAAACTTAAATTTTTAATAAGATATAAATTGCTTTAAGTTGATCGGATTAACCGAGATAGATTCAATGAGCACCAATGGAGGGACCGGATCTGAGGAATTGATTTTTTAACGGGCTGCGCGATTTAACGCGATTTTACGTTCGAGCTGGTCGCGTTGGGACATGGTTATGTATATTTACGCGACTAGACGTTAAGCATTTTGCACGGTTCGCTTGCGGTAAGAACGGATGGTCGAGCTAGTATTCGCATAAATTCTTCTATCTAGAAAATTGCCGTTTTTCTCTCGTTCCACCTTCGTCTTCCTGTCGTCCGTCGAACTCAGATATGCTAATAGTTCGCTACCTACTTTCATCGTCGTTGGAAATAAATCTCATTTGTGATCTGTGCTTTAAAAGATCGTGAATTAAAGGCAGAAACACACGCACACCGCATACATACCTATACGTACATGAACGCCGCGCACAATTTCTGAAAAAAACATGGAATTATCTTTGTAATCTTTTATATAAGCCCTTATATATATTTTACGTAAGCTTTTATTGGAAATGGATGGATTTATCTAAAGATAAAAGTTCAAATTCCATATCAAAAATTTTTTCGTTACTTCTCAGCCTTTTGAGGACTAGGATTTTCTAACAAAATAACTTATGGAAAATCTTGCTTTCTAAAAGTTTTCGAAATAGTTGAATTCGATTCTGATCTCAGAATTATAAAATTCAAATTTCACAAAAAATAATCTGATTATCATGAAACTCAGTTTTAAAAGATTTGTGGTATTTCTGAAATTGAATATAGCCTGAAAGTATCGAATTTCAAAAGGATAGTAACTTTCATGAAGATCTAATATCACAAATCAGAGTTCATAATCATAGTTGGGAAATTAATACTAACTGTTTATATAGCATTAATAGGCTTCAAGTAAAGTGAAACTGAAAACTTGATATTATATAATACTTTGCAATTGAAAATTCCCTAAAATCGAATTTTATGATAATCAAAGTATTTTTTTTAATTCTGCCCGCCATATTAAATCTATGATTTTAAATTTTATTGGCCTTAGATTTGAATAAATTAGCAAATTATTCCAAAGATTAAATTTTATGTAAAATAAGCAAACAGTTTACAAAATAAAAGAGGATAAATGGGATCTCCGATCCATAGTTAATCAACTATTGTTCATTTAACATTAGTTTACTAATAATAAATATTATACAACTTTGTAATAATTGTATAAAACAATATCATCAGTAATGATTTTGAGATTCGTGCGGTTTTTTTACATTTAACATATTGTCAACATTGATGTATATATATTGTGAAGTTTAATAATATTATAAATTTAATTTCTATCTACGTAATTCTCGATTTTGTCTCAGAGCGACAATCAATCTTATCACAATTTCTACATAAACTTCGAAGATTCGCTGCGAATTTGCTGCAGCATTTTCTTCGTGACGTTACCATAAGCTGATTTGCAACTTTGTGGGGAGTCCATCGAGCTTAGATCCTGCGGTTATACAGACTCGATTTTGGTCTACCAACTTCAGTCTCGCAGGCGGTATAATGCCATGGCGATAAGACTAATGTAAGTTAGGTCACGTACCATCATAGTACATTGAGATATCCCGATGAGTATCCCTACTTGTATTCATATCCGTTATATAGATTACGTGCATACATAGATGCATGTAGTAGCTTAAGTAACTGCTTTCAACTGCTTTCAGACTACAACACCACTGTGGAATACGTATAAGCGATAAAATGTTGAGAACAAAATATCATGAGCGACAACTATTTAAAATAGCAAGATTAACGATTTCTCCTTTCGGAATTTCTTTTAAAACTGAGTCGAACTCAAATAAAATTAATTTTTTTAGTACGGAAGGAATTTCAGTTTAATTGATTTCGTGCGATACTTGCTGCAACAACGTTATTCCATCCGTTGCACTAATTACTAATTAAATTGCGCACGTCGATTCTATTTATGTAACTCTTGATGTGTCGTACATGATCAAGCGAATGTTGTGGCTCATTATTTCGTTTAACTAATTTTCAATTGCTACATGGAAAATGATGTTTCGCAGGACCGTTATTTTTGAAGCACATTTAAACAATGAGGATTGTGACCAATTTATCAAAGTATAAAATTATAATGCTACGTATTGCAAATGTTATCGGTTAAATACAATAGTTCTACGTTTTCAATAATATAATGTTGAATATAATGTTGAATATAATCTGTAAGATATTTGACAAATACATATACAATAAAAATGAGAAATTAAAATCAAAATTAAAATGGGGAAATTAAAATCAATTTTACGAAGATATTGTTCCCTTACTTCTCAAAAAACGCGACTAAAACATAAAAAAAATGTGATATTTGATTATCATAAATAAATCAAGTATATTATTTTATCAAATAAAGTGAATTAATTCACAAAAAGAAGTAATTATCAAAATCACTTAAAAAGAGTGATTTAAAAAGATCAGAAAGATTAAAATTATCACAACACAAAAAGAATTTTTTGAATGATTATGAAATGAAAATGACAAAAATGACATTTTTTTTTATCGATTTTTTTATTCGATTAATAGAAAATAATTTTCTATTAAGTTAAAAAATAATTGTCAATCTTTTTTGAGAAACTTAATTTTTTGAATTGTGTTTTAAGTAAATATTTTTTTAAGTAAGGGAAGAGAGAGAGAGAGAGAGAGAGAGAGAGAGAGAGAGAGAGAGAGAAGAAAAAGAAGAAGAGAAAGATGTCTAATATTCCGTGCTATTCTTGTATTAAAAAATATTACGAGTTATATAGGTGTATGTATTTATATAAAGAAATTGTTGAGAATATTTGGTAATATAATGTGCGACTATTATATATTTAAAAAATTTGAATATCACGATTCCCTAATTTAAAAGTACAATAAAAGAAAATAAAAGGGCTCGAGGGAATAGACGCTAATTCAAGTGTGCTAATAGTTCAAAAATTTTCTCAAGAACTCAAGAAGACTAACCGTACGTATTATAAGATAACTGTCTCTAATGTGCCTTTTAGCCAATTTGCTTATTATTGAATTAATTATCAATATTGTAGCTTTAATGTTATCTGTTTGCAATCAATATCGGTTTTTCAACTATTTCTTTTTCTTACAATATTTCTTTAATATAAAAAAATATTAGTACTTTATATTTTTAAAAATAAAAAATATGTTTTTATCCCTATTAGTGAGTCCTTCAAGCAATTTGTGCCTATTCATACATTTGACTCATTTTAACATATATTGGATCGTCCGGAAAATTCGTGCCGCAAAAGATTTAAATTTAATAAATGAAATTAAAAATTTAAATCTTCTGTATTTCAATTTTCCTTCAAAATCGGCACGAACTTTCCGGACCCAATAGTTACTAAAATAGGTAATAAATTTAAGCTAATTATTTAAGTTAATATTACATAAATCATTATTACAATTATATTTATTTTAATGTACACTTATAACACAACGTTCTCGGCTCCAATGCAGGGCACATTACTAGACTTAAAATCTTGCAGTACGTATTACTGGATTCACATAAATTCCTGATATCTTTTGAAAAATATTAAAAATATTTTACTCAAAAAATAAAATATTATCTTCGATATCGTTTGCATTACTAATGTAACTTAACAAGAGAAAAATATTTTTCTTAGTTATTCATGCTAATTTTTTTTACGACTTATCGAAATACAAAAGCTAATAGGGACAAACACAGTAATTGGGACAGTTATCCTATCATCGCTTAACGATTATTGTTGTTCTTTTATCTCTTAATAAAATTTCCAATTTATAAGTATTGAGAAATATTTTTAAACTATTAGGGCACTTGAAACAGCACCTATTCTCTTGAGCCCTACTGTTTCCTTTTATTATTTTATATGTTCTATCTCTAAATATTCAATGGTTCGTGTTTTTTGTTCATACAACTCCCAAGCTGTCGTATTATTTTGCCCGATCCACAAAATAAAAAAAAGATCATCTAATCGTAGCTTTACGCTTGACCTAGACAATTACAATTGTTTTCGATTTCAATCGATAATCACGTTTTCATGATGATGCATGACGTGCAAAAAAGAAAAAATGGATTATTTGCGGACGACCTATTTTACCTGTTAATGCGAATTGGTATTAATACAGGAAGTAAAACGCTCTAACATGAAAAATCTGCCAACAGAAGGCTCTGAATCGTTTTTAATCATATATTATTGGATCATTAACGGGAATTGCCATACGAATATCGATTAAAAATGGCATGTTGTCCGGCCACTGAGCACGAAGTTCGGTGGAAACAATACGCAAACCCTCCAGGGCAGTATATTACGTACGCCATATTGATTACGACGAACGTACCATCGAAAATCTGGCGGGCAAAATAAATAATATAATTTTCAAGCGACAGATTATTCAGTAACCACATGATTAAAATTATACGAATTGTTAAGATAAATCGTTGTATAATAATGAATAAAAATTATGAAATTTATTCAAAATTTTTTTCATTTCTATATTCTTCAACCAATCGTCAATATTTTCTTCGCAGAAATCATCGCTATATGCTTATAACTTTTTAAGATTCAACTTCTTAATAACTTTTACAATTAATCTTTAACTTGAAATTGTGCTAAAATGAATTCTTTTTGTAGAATGTCTTTTTGCATGAAATAAAGAATAAAGTTTAGTTATTTTTGCACTAAACATTAACTTATAAAATTCCATGAAGTTATTAATAATTCAACAACTATTAATATCTCAGTATACTTATTTGTTAAGAAAATTTTAATTGATCAAAGACTGTAGACGTAAAAGAAAGCACGACAGCAACTTGGGAGATATTTATTAGAAATCCGCGTCATTTATATTTATTAGCTTTCTGATTACGAAAATTCCTTTGAAACGAGAACAAAAGTTGCGGCAAGGATTATAAATGGAATTATAATGTAAATTATACGTTAGTTAATGGATATTAATAATATGTTGATCGTCAGTACAAAAAGAAAACAGTTAAAAATAAACAAATATAAATATCGTAGATACAGTAATATTAATATACCATCGCAAGTCATAAAACTAAAAATATTTATTTGTTACTCTGATTTTATATTCTCGATAAGAAATCATAATCATAAAGGGAAAGCTGCATCATAATGATATAAAATAAATCTTACGTGCAAATCTTTTAGAGTAGAGTGTTTTTTGAATTTAAGATATGCGAATATCTATTTGCAGAAAATATGCATTTCCCATTTTGATGTAAAGTGGAGATACACTCGACGGAGAAAATAGATGACGGACATTTCCATAAAAAATCAATTCGCGATATATTTTTATCGTGGCGTATATTACCGATTTCGTTGAAGTGCTCGAAAAGTTTTCTTACAGCCACTTAAATCTTTTTTCGCACGGATTGATTTGCTACCCTATTTCGCAAGATACTTTCGCGGGACGTATTTAAAAGTTTTCAAATAAAACGTTTCACGAATGGTGATGTCTTCCAGTTTGCAAGTGAATGCAATTCTGTTGTTGCACACTGTCTTCTTCGTGAATTCTGGCATGTCCTTTATCGCATTTAACGCATACATCATATAAAATAAGGAGCGACTGACGTAATATAAAGTACGACAAGAGATTGTATTTTAGAAATAGCTTATATCATAAATTGAAAAATGTTGAATTATTATTTTGACAAAATATATCATTTAACTGCGTAACTTTATAGTGTATCTTAAGTACTTAAAATTATATGTATAATATATCAAAATATTTCGATTACAAATATCATTTCACATTATTACGATATTTAAATGATAATTGATTGAGAATTTTTGAATAACTTTTTATTAAATTTCATTTATAATTAATTAATATCAAAAGTTTTCAAAATAGAATCCATTGTTTTGTAATAATTATAAAATAAAATGACAGCACATATCGTATCAATTTTAATTATAATTCGTTTTACTTGAATAATTATTATATAATATTCTTGTTTGCATGTGTAAATTAATTTTATATATGTATATACATATACATAAATACATGGTCGTTTTGTAAATATCTCGCACATATAATATAAGATCTAACTTATACTATAATTTCCAGTTAATTAGATCATCAATTGATTAAAACAGTTTATCTAGGATAAATTTCAAAGAAAAAAATTTCATCTCATTTTCTCAAGAGAAATTACATGTCAAGGATATATCTGAAAACTCGATATCACAATTAATTTTACAAGAAAGATCAATTAAGTAAATAACAATACGTTAATAGTATTTAACTCGGCAATTAAATAAAAATCTGTGATTTAATATAATTACTGATTGCGTTTATATAAATATAAAAAATACAAATATCTTTCCTCATGTAGTTAGTTATAATTTATAAAAAAAAATATAAATATATGAAATAAACATAATATCGAATTTAATTGTACACAATTGAATACAAATAAATTTTACTTCAGTTTTTATTATATTTAACAATATATAGAATCATCGAAGTTTTTATAAGGACAAATTAATTTTTAATTTGTAAAACAATAGCGCGTGACCATAAGGTCATTGACATTCGGCATATGATATTCAGATTACGTCTAAATATTCGCTAAGATATAAATGGGCCTAGAATATAACCTTTATGTGATAGACATGTTCACTATCGAAGCGTCGAGGTCCCGCTGAGGTTTGCAAGTTGTTCTGGTGTTACCGGCTACGATCGAAAGTTACGAGGTAACCCGTCGATTGAGGACACGACAGCTTAATTGGCAAGTTGCCTCTGGCGGCACCTGATGAAAGAGTCGGCGATGTCTTCCTCGTGCTTTGGTCGAAGCGGTAATCGGGTTGAAAAAGATTGCCCACTGTTTTGGAGCACTCAACTTTTAATTGCGTGGTGCTTCTAATTGAATCGAATTGGATCGCTTCCAAAATGAGTACTAGATATAGACTTTACGAGACAGTGACAATCGTATAACAAGTTTTTATATGGTTGCTTAATAAAACACTTTAATAAAGTATTTTTCAATTTAGAATTTGCAAATCATTTTTGTTAATTCGCAGTTCAATTGAATATACTTATAAAAAAGATTTATATTATATAAAATATAAATAAAAATATAAGAATTTTATATCTCACTCAAATTTAAATAAACATTTCTTTAGTTTTGATTGAATAAAATTTAATGTTTAATTATACAACATTTAATGTTGTAAAGAACAATGATTTATTATTTTCTTAATAATTAAAATTAATGATACTTTCAAATTTTTGTTAATCGTTTTCATTCAGAAAACTTAGTATAATGTTATCTAATCTTACAAGATGATTATTTATTTAAAATATTATTTATTTAAAATATTTTACTTAATGATTTTAGTGCTATTATTATGCGCGTTTAACTATAGAAATAAGAAAATGCATGTAATGTATCTGTTTCGATATTCTTTTCAAAGAATTACGCCATGTTCCAAGCAAGTTCATGTTATTGCACAAACTGTACAGTCACAATGAAAATATTACGAGACGAGACGTCGCAATATCTTCCCTTTGCCTGGTATTGAAAGATCGAAACGTCAAACGTATCGTGCTCTAAAAATATCACAACCTATTGACAATCGTTTTATATTATAGTACTGTCATGCACAATGTGCTCAGGCTATTTTGAATACGCGATTAATTTTTTTGCAGCGCATAAAATGCTAATGCATGAACTTTTATATGTATTAAAAATATTTAAATTAAGTCATGATGGAGTTATATCACAAAGATTACTATAGCTTCATTATTTTAATGTTAAATTTATATGTATTATATTTTATAATATTATCATTTTTTGTCTTATGTGAAACTCTTTATGTATCAAGAGATATATCTTGAGAGGTTGTAATCAATTTTAATAATTATAATTATTTTACTATTCTTTTTAGTTCCACAATATTTTAATACTAAATTCTGATAAAAGTTTAAAGTTAATGCATGTACATCAAATTATAACAATGCTCATATAGAAAAGCAAGATCGATAAAATACAGACAATATAGTATTTTCATGATAAATTAAAATAAATAAATTTTTCCAGCATAAACTTTTTTTAGCATTAAATGTATTTGAGGATTTTTGTAAAATGTGCGAATAAAAATTTTTTTTGATTTGTAAGATAATAAACAATTGTAAATTTTAATAAATAGTCATAAAGTACATTTTCGAAAATATAAGATATATTCAGATTAACTTATATTTATGTATTATTTAATAAAAAATCCAAAAGCGAAATAATGCATCTTATAAATTTACTCCATCGAATGCAAATGCAAAGTTATGAAAACATTTATTATAATATTTAATATAGGCATTTAATGTGACTGTATGATAAATTAAATTTAAATGACATATTTAAGAAAACATTTATATAAAAGTTTTAAAAAAGATGTTAATTTAAATTTTTTTTTATCATTGTGAATAGAATATTTAAAAAAATATCTAAATATTTTCACGTACAATTGGGGACAACTCGGAAATGAAATGGTTGGAAAATTTCGTGACTGCAGCGTTAATATCTTTCACTTTTGCGAGCACGAATGAAGGAAATGGTGAAAATATCGGTGCCGTCCGTCGCAATCGCGATTTTTCGCTGTCCCGTTTACCACGAGTTATTGCTTCCGATAACACATCGTCATTCAGGTTCATATTTTTGGCGTTCATATATGTACGATTAAAGCCCATGGAAGCAGACAATGAGCAAGATTTCAGGGATCTATATGCCGTTCAGCCATTTGCAAGAGTCTCATATAACTTGTATGACATTAACGTATGGCAACATAAAGGCGTTTGGCTGAACTTCAAATTCATTGTATAGCAATGCCTCAATCCTTTAAGAATGTGATTAAAGAATGTTGTTATAACGTGACATGTAGTTATATTTTTTGCGTATATTTTTTAACTAAACTATAACTCAAATGCGAGGAAAAAAATAGCAATCGATAAATTATAGTAAATAATTTTTGCAAAATAATAAAATTGCAAAAACTTCTATATTTCAAAAATAAATCTTATTTTGAAGCATAACTATTGATATGTTTAATTATTTAAAATGCGTATTTTTTATTAACTGTAACTATATATATAAGTGTATATAAAAATTAGAGATATGCTGCCATGATTACTGAAATTAAAAATAATTTAAATTAAATAATTTAAACTAAATGAGATTAAGATTCTATATCAAATACAAGAAATTGAAAAGCTTTATATTTTTTCGACTTAGAAGTAATTTTTTATGAAATTACCAATTAACTTCTTAGGCTTCTCAGATCTTCCTATTATTGTGTATTGTAAAGATAACATAAAGAAAATTTATATGGCTGCCCGGTTACAAAGAGTTAATGTGAACAGTTGAAAAGATGCAATATCTTTTCTTGATCATATTATCTTTTTATACTTTCTTTTAATCTTGTCCGGCAAAAATTTGAAACAATTTAAAAATAAGAGTTTGCCTATATCCCATTATATGCATTGTAGCTGCACTTCAATATTTCAGTATTTCAAGAACGCAAAGATTTTCGTAAAATATGAAATAATGATTTAATAATTGTTTCTCATACTAAATAAGCGTGATTAATTTTGTTGTTACATTTTGTTATTACTTTTGCACAAGTGGAGGTAGTAGCCTAGTTGTTATAAATCAGTGATATAACTTAGGGTACGATCGTACGAATAACCGATCATTTATGTACGCTTTCGTCTCAATTCCACGATGCGTATACTTTTGTATCCTTCGAGTGGATTTTATTGTTGGTTTCAAAGCATGAGTTTACGGTGCCATGGAATCAATAGATGCGGCAGCGAATCCCGATGAAACCACTATGCGCGGGTTGGTTTCTGAACTGTCAACAAACCAATACGCAACGCGGACACGCAGTAGTGGATTCAGAAAAATCCTACATAGTACGATAAATAACAGAAACATTGTTTTATCTGTTTCTATGCTTCAAATCTCTACAAACGCATCGAATGCACAATCTTCATATCCATTTTATACGTTGTTGTTTTATACGCTTTTTCTAAACTCGTTTCATCCATTTACTCGTTGCTGCAAAACGTTATCAAAGGAGCTGTTGTTAGTATATGCCTCTGAATTTCTTATAATTATACATTATTAACATTTATATAAAATTTCGAAAAACAATCGATGATTATTTAAAAAGATTAACAAAAAATTTTATGATAATAAACAAAGTAAAAAGAGAATATTTACATAGTACAACTGCATCACACACGCACGCACGTATGCACGCACGCACGCACGCAGGCACGCACACACAAGCATGATTCTGTTTATAACAAATGCTGAGATTGATTTGCAAATATACAGTTACTCTGTTTATTTTTTTATTACCAATAGATACTTTTTTAAATAATAATTTAAACATTGTATCCATACATTTTGACTTTTGAATAATTGTACAAAATTAATTGTTTACATCGAAATTATATATTTTCGGATTCAGCTGACTTTAAATTACTGTGTAGCTAAATATAGTAGTAAATTAAATGTATTTGATTGAGTAGAAAGTTGGATAAAAAGTTGAATTTGGCAAATAATTTAATTAATAAACTAACGACTCTTTAACCGTATTTTATACGATTTCATATTATTAAAATTATTAATATAAATGATAATCTTTGTCATTGTAAAGATATTTATTACATAAATTTAAAAAAAATATTTTAGAGAAAAAGAGTAATTTAAACACATAAATATTTAGAAATTTTCAAGAGAAATATTCTTCTAAATAATATAGTTATTTATTTTAAAAAAGTATAAATAGATATCCCATATGTTTATTTTGTATTTCATAAATTATCATAATATTACCATTAACGATAGCTCGAGGTTTTTGTATTTTCATTCTTAGAATTAAAACAAAAATATAGAATTGTTATTACGTAGACATAGAATTGTTATTATATAAAATAATTCATGTAATAATTTCAAAGTTCTTTATGATAAGTCATCATTTATTTTAATTTTACTATATATAATATCACTATTGTATGTTGCCAAAATAATGTATAAAGCTACTATAGAAATCATTCAGTTTGATGATATGGCATTTGTAATTCGAAAAACATTCAGAACAATGCATAAATAAAAGCATATAATTGAAAAGAGCCAGGGCTCTGTGATTAACAACTTTGATCAATGACTCATACGGCTGCTATGCAATTTGTAAAATTTTCCTGCGGCACCGATTGCAATTATTTTATGCAATTGCGGTGCCATTATCGTTCATTATCATCATTTCGAAGCGTTGACAATCTGTAATCACAACCAGCGAAACAAAAGGGTCTGCATTTTAATTACATATTGCAATCGGCGATCAGAGTTATAAATTGTGTTGCTCGTAAAGAATATTCTTTGTCATTTATTTCTTTTATTTTGTAAAACATTCTACATAAAATGTAGGTGACATTTCTTATATATTAGCATTGTTTTATATTTAGTTTTACATTTTATTTCTAACGTTATAAGTTATAACTATTTTAAATATTATTGCCTTCATTTTTATTAATATGTCTTTACTAACATTTTTAAAAAAAGCTTTGAAACGATTTCTTTGCTAAAAATAAAATATATTTTAAATAGAATTCTTTTCTAATGAAAAATAATTTGTATTTAACTTGAAAAATGTGATATATAATAAAAAAGTTATTTTAATCTACATATATGTGTAAATTAATTTATTTTTGACAAATCTAAATTTCTTGTGGAATGTTTAACATTTCAAAATTTTATCTTATTTTAATGCGATAGAAATTATTAAAATATTATATTTACATTATTATTATTTATATGACAATTTTACAAAATTCTGGTATGATAAAAAAAGTTTGTTACATTTTCGTGACGTATTAACAAATTAAAAGGTAAGTTTTTGTGTACAAAGTAATAGATCAACGTGACGCAAGTATATGAATATATATGTTTGCTTCTAGATGAGGGTACATGTTTCTTTATATATTTCGAACACAACCATTCTTACAAGTGCGATCAAAAGAAAAAAATTGCAGGTTCCTTGTGCACGAATGCGTTTCATCCCAAGTTATAGCGACATATAATCATTCACTCTCAAATTTATTGCGTCCCAAGATAGTTGAGTGGTCAACAAGTGAAATAGGCTTTTAAAAGACAGCTGTTGAAAAGACTTTTTTATTCATTATTTCACAGTAACAGAGAAAAATATGAACATTCGAAGAACCGATATTCGTTTCGGTGAAGTGATTGATTCTATGCTTGCAAGAATAAATGGTCGTCATTTAAATTACCGTGCAAGTTTGCACGGATTTCACTTTTGAACGACTCGCATTTCTCTTCCAAAGCATTTTCGATGGCGAGATCTTTTTCAATAGACCACAAATATCTCTTGCGAATTCATACGTATATATGCGTTATGGATATAAAAGATATCTATATAGCAATTGACTCAAATGTGTAAAAAAAGTCACTTCCTTATAATTAAATATAATAGATCTTAATAAATCAGGATTTGCTTTTTCTTAATAGATTTGATTAAATATCATCTTTTTTAATAAATCCCTTATTTTTAATTGTTAAGTATGATAATAAAAACTTTGAATTAAAATTTTCAAAAAAATCAGGAACGTAATGGATTTGAATTTTTATTTGAAAAGAAATGTAGAGTTTACGTTCCTATTTGCCCTTTTTTTTCAGATTCTTAAATAGTCTTTCTTTTTTAACAATTTTAGTTTTCAGATCAATCTAATTAGTGATCATTATAAACTAATTATATAAAGAATAAATATAACAAGGATATTTTTCTATAATACTGAGTTAAAAATTATATAATTTTATAAAAGTAGTTTGCATGGTAAAACGAGGCAAATACATTGTAAAGTCTATAAAATCATGAAGACAGATAGTTGAGTAGCTCATATATCATCATCGCTGTCACCATGATAATCCTAACTGTTGAATGATGGATGGGATTTCACCAATAATTGTTGTCAAGCGATTGTTTCTTACTACACAATCCCACGAATTCAGCATTATTTGCGTATCTTGAATATGTATCGTCTATTGAATATATTAATAAAACGCGCGACTACAGCAATAACAATCAATTCTCAATTTTTGTAGTATTGCATCTGAAATTCTTTTATGTGTTTACGTCTGATTATTTTCAGACATATACTACTTAAAAATATCATAATACTTTATTATTTTACATAATATAACATGCATTGAAATTAATTTGTCATTTTTATAAATTTTGATCTTTTTGCAATATAAAAATTTTAATTACACAGTATAATATTTATTAAATGCTTGTGTTATTTGTAAAAAAATAAATAATGTCTTATGTATACATATTCGGATATGACAATTTTATATTAAGAGCGACCCAAATGACTTTTATTAAATAATGCATAAGAATTTTGTTAAAAGTTTTCGAGAAAGCACAATTTCCATCATATCAGCAAGATAAGAAGTTTCCTTTATCTTTTATTCACAAAGAATCTACTTTCAGTAACAGAGTATTTATGATCAAGCACAATCCTCGCTATGTCATCATGATAAAAAGTATCTAGGCTACATTAACTAGTATACATTCAAATATTCTCTTATTTATTTTATATTTTAAGAGTTAGTCGAAACGTACAATTCAATTTGGATTTGTTAATAAATGAGTTGAAAAAAATATTGAATTTTATTTGCGTACTGTCATAAACGCACTCTCATTCGCCCGGTGTAATACCTATCATTGGTTTTATATTTTATATTTTATTTAAATTTATACAAAATAATTACAATGGTTTAAAATGTCTCACATTGTCAATTCGATAATAGAATACATTTGCAAAAGCCAGATACAAAAGTTACAATGATATATAAAATATGATGTTTTTAGATTGCGAAACGTTTTATGCAATAACGGTACACTATAATAATAAAATTTCATTTTTTTATCGCGCAATTATTTTTCTTTTCTTGAAGCAAGAAATATAACGAAAGAAAAATAAGAACATTATCATCTGACAATACAATCTAATATTAAATATAAATATTTTTGATTTTAAAGTTTCTTTAATATTAACTTTATAATA
>NW_017259323.1:817532-825119 GCF_001594045.1 Atta colombica
GTAGACGATTAACTTTTTTGTTTAAATAAATGAATAGGTTATTAATAATAATTTAAAAGATCTTGACGGTCTCTCGTCTCTTATTTTAAAGTATTTTAATTTCATTATAACACTTCTAAAATTAAAATAACTTACTTTTCAGAGGAGATTCAGAACATTTTTCAAAATTTACAGGCTAAATGTTATTAAATAATATTTAAATAATAACAGAAACTTTTTCATGGTTTTCATGTCTCTTTTCTTTTGTAAAGGAATTATTTGAGCACGGTTCAGGTTTACTGTAGCAATGTACCGAAAACCACTATGAACGCAATCGACGGTTCTAAATCGTATCGCGAACGACGAACGAGCACGTTAACATACAAATGCTATGCATACATACAGTCACCTACGCGTGCAAGTGTAATTGCAAGCTACTAATTTCTCATTGCAAAGCAATCCGCGTTTGGTCGGTTTGGCTTTGCCTTGTGCAATCAACAACTCTGTAACCTTTATCTATTAGAAGTCCAAACTTCGCTAATGCAATAATAATCCATTTCACTTATAATTAATAATTTATAATATACAAATTTTTATAATTTATTATATACGAATTTCTAATGATTAGCCTCGTTACATTATGAATTACTTAAATACTATACTTATAATAGTTCATGTGTACCTATTAATAAACATAATTTTTGTGACGCCTTTTCTGTCTTTCTGTATGTATTTTCTCAATAAATACGTATCTTTTTGAAAAATTTTAAAATTTATCGAGAATTTTATTTTAGTGATATATTCATACTGATATTTTATATGTAGAAATTGATTGATTCTGATGTTATTACAGTGTGTAATTTGTTATTACGTCCACTTCGCGCTTTTAATATTATTTGACATAATTTAAAAATTTCATCCGGTATGTTATAGTATGTGTATCGTCAGCTTATAAAAGAGAATTATTGATGAAATCAATTGAAATAATTGTACAGTAAAATAAATGTGATAATATTTTCCATTAATACGCTCAATAATTTTTAAATAAATATGGAATTAATACTTTTAATATTTTTTATAACATTATCAAATTTAATGAAAATATTAATTAGTTATCATGAAAGCATTACAAATAATGTGATTATTAAGTTTGTTGAAAAATATTGAAGTATATATAATAATTGAATAATTTCACTATCACATAATTGTTTCAATTGATACTATATTTATTTCGAATAAGTATAAGTAATTGTACAGAATTTATAAGAAGCATTTATAAGAAAACAAAGTATTGTTATTTAACTCTTATCTTACGTCGACTTCGTGACAGAAGATCTTTTCATCAAGAACTCGAAAGATAAAACGCACTTGTTTGACGGTGAAGATTTCTAAGAAAGAAGGTGCAGTTTACCGAGAGCACTTCGTCTTTTAGAATTCTAGACTGCGATTAAAAAAGTCCTACTTCAACAGAACCATGTTTCCTATTGTGTTATCTCAAGAGCTCGGATCAATCATCAGAATCAGAGACACTTTCTACGTAGCACCGTATTATCTAATCGTTTCTATTGCCCATGTGAGTCCTTATTTCATCGTATTTTGTGTATTTAATAATAAGTTTAAAGGCAATTTTACGTATAGCTTTTATTACAAAGCAGAGAATAATTTCCTTCAATAATAAAAGAAAACTTGGAAATTATATAACAATTTAAACAAAATTGAAAAATGCTCACAAGAAAATTAAATATAAAGAATCCTGCATAAACAATATAAAGATTAAATTTCAAAAAACTGAATTGGATGAAATAATTTAATATGTTTTGTTTCTTCCTACGCTATAATTAAAAGAATCAATATACTTGCGGAAATAAACAGTTTTTTAATTATAGCCATCAGAAAATTAAAACTCATCATTTTAATATTGTTTTTTCAAGAAAACATATGTCATATTATGAAAATAATATTAATACAAACATATGTTTTTATATACATATATATATATATATGTATATATCTCCTTTTTTGAATTGTATTTGTTATAAGCAAATTTCTACACTATCCAAGACTTCACTCAAAATAGTGCATTAAGTTTCTTAAAAAAATATATATATAATTACAATTTATTTTTAATCAATAATTAGTAAATTATAATTATTAATAAAATATTTTTTAAATATTTTACGCATATTTCTCTTTATATGGAAATACTAATCACACGCGCGCGCGCGTGTGTGTGTGTGTGTATATATATATATATATATACTTTGCTAATATTTTTTGTAGATTCTTTATAATAATTCTGATAATTCAGATAATTCTGATAAATATTGTTTATAATGTATTTATATATGTAAACATTATTATTATAAAAAGAATTTTGATATAATAATTAGAATACTTGTTGTAGTTGATAATCGATGGTATCAGAAAGATCGGATATCGTATTGAATTTTTTTCCGTTAATGCACCGATAAAAATCCATTCGCAAGTTATGGTTAAAATTTAAGGAATTTTGGTGAAATGCAGCACACGCGCGGCGGCCAATTAAAAAATTCAGTTAAATGAATGCTTAACGAGTTTCGTAAAGTAACCGCGTATCAGTTGAGTGCGCGGATACTCATTTTGTTAAAAGCAATTTAAAAAGCTTATACTTTTCAAGATAATTTTACCGCTCTTTGTTAGGACATTTGTCAAAATTGACAATTAATGTTAATCGCATATATAATAAAAGTTTCATGAAACCATGGTTTCCTCACAATTAACAAATTGTAAATTTTTACGTTAAAAAGTAAATTTATGTGCGTAAAAATAAATTTATATTATTAATTATTTGTTTACAGTAATTATGTTTTTATTCTCTTGAAAAAAATAATTAAGTAGTAAAGCTAAATTGAATTGATTAAAAAGATGCATACTTGAAAATGTCTTTATTTTTTTAATAAAAAAAATGATAGAGATATTGAATAAGATGGTTTATTTACAATAAATATTCCATATGAAACTACAAATACTTGATATCACAAACGTGCGTTCACACGCGCTATTTATTTTTTTACTTTTCTCTTTTTATTGTGGATTTTATACTGAATCAAAAGGAATTTATATGCAGTATTTTTTGTTCAATATTCATTACAATAAAATTCATCAACCGCTTTTCTTTGAGAAACTAAGAAAGTCAAAATTCATAATGAAAAAAATAAAAATATTTTGATAAACAATTTGTTAATATCTTGTTAATAATGGAGAGTTTTAGTTTTTAAGGTGAAGATTAAATGGAGATTTTAGATTTAGCCTTTAATCAAAGATATATTTCCATTAGATTGGACTTAAATTCCGAATCAATGAGGCGTTAATTCGTAAGTAATTATCATAATATTCTATATCTTTGTCTTAATTAGATTCTCTTTTTTTACCAACTTCTAGTTAAATTAATCATCTTGCAGAAATGTCAACAGCAATTTAGTACATCAGAATATCTCCTCTTCCTTTCTCTTCTGAGATAAACTATATATATTTAATTCTCGCGTTGGCAATCGTGATGATTGAGTTAACTATCGATTAGTTAATCGGAATTGATTTTAATCTCGAAACACACAATACAATAATAAGCTTTAAGCCATAAATCAATTATAGTGGATCAATTATAGTTGAATATGTGGAGAATAATTGATTATGATTGATTGAAATTTCATAAAAATTAAGTATAAAGCATAAATATAAAATGAAAGCTTTAGCTATTCTATTCTATCTATCAAATATATATATGGATCTAATTCTTTTTTTTTGTTGTTTTTTAATTTTTATTATAACATTCATAAAACATGTATATGTATATTGTATAAATAAATGCGATGCAAATGTTTACAGTGAAGTTTGCAGTGAGAGTTTATCAACTTCATATTTGTGAGTTGAAATCCAAATAATCGCGAGATTAGTTACTGCAGATTAATCACTTCTATAAAAGACAATATAGAGAGAACTAAAATTACATGAGTATTTTCTGTTAACAATACGCAAAAATGAAATAATGAATCACTGTTATATCTCTCTCGCGCAGTTATATCTAAGATGCATAAAAATACTGGATTAGAAAATAATTAGAAAACTTTTTTTATATATATTTAAAAAAATGAGGATCAGATGTGACTTCTACAATAAAGCATTTGATCAATCACAGAAATATGATCGGTCGATCCCTCCTCCAAGCTTCTATTAGTTCCATGTCGCTCAATTACGCCTCATGTGGGAAAAATTCGATTACACAAGTGTGCATGCAACGAGCAGTTTTTTGCATAGTTTACGCAACCGTTTAAACGCGACATATATTTGAATCCAACTCAATAAAGATCTCAGCCGCGGCACTATCGCGAGATAAATGCTGTACCGAAATTACAGTCGCAGCTGACCTCGTCCCGAAAGTGCAATATATTTCGAGGTCCAGCCAACATGTCGAAACGATGTGTTCTCTATCTAGACACGATTACGCCGACCAATTCCGAAGTGGATATTACATAACGCGCGAATCAAATTGGTCTGACTTATTTTAAATGCATCTGAGCTGAGATTCCGAGGATGAACGTCATGCAATCATTCGAAAACTATATCCTGAGAGAGAAAGCTTATAAGCCATAACAGTAAAAAGTTACTGGCAGTTATTGCAGTATAATTCTGCAACTGAATTCCTTTTATAATATATTCGTATTGTCTACATTGACTTTTTCTATTCCGAGATCTGCAGATGACGTTCTATCGAAATTTGCTGCTAACGCTGATCTCCATTTCTCCCCCTTTCTATACCGGAATTATACAATTTTCTTCATGATTTATAAGTTTTGTCTATTATAAGATTCTTTCTTCTGGTTTTAAAATTAGATCTAACAAGATTAGATTAATGAGATTTAAAAAATTAACCCTTGAAAGACAAAAGCTTTTTAACAAGTATAGTAACTTACGAAAGATTAGGGTTGCTGAAGTCAATTCTGATCTCAGAATCCTAAAATTCAAATTTCGAAAAAAATAATATGATTATCGTGAAACTCGATTTTTAGGTAGTTTTTGGTATCGGTGAGTTTAAATGTAATCTGAAAGTATCGATTTTCAAAAAGCTAGTAACCTCTACATGAAGGAGGATCTAGAATTATAATCAGAGTTTAAAAGTTAGTTTGAAAATCAGTACTAACTGTCTATGTATTACTAATAAACTTTAAATAAAGATTTAAATAAAGCGAAAATAAAAACTCGATATTACTTTGCAATTAACTCCCTAAAACCGAGTTTTGCAATAATTACATTTTTTTTTTAATTCTGTCTGTTATATTGAATCTACCATTTAAAAATTGTTTATTTTTGACATCAGATTTGAATAAAGCATCATTTAAATTATCCCACAGACCAAGTTTCATAAAAATTGAGCGAATAGTTTGTAAAATAATTTAAAAAATAAGATGATCCCAAATGGGGTCATCGGTTTACAAAGAATTAAAATACGAAAGAAACGTAATATATATTTTTTACTTAAATAAAAAATATACTTAGATTTCAATCAAATTAGTATCAAAAATATTTTGACAAAATACAATTAAATTAACATTGAAAGTATTTTGACGGAACAGATTTTTTATAAATGATTTTAAATATCTGGATAAATCTAGTCGACTCTTCGATTATACATATACAATTTATATACGTACTGGTCAAGTTTAAAGTCAACCGCGTGAACGCGGTTTTCGAAAAAAGTGTTCCATCCAATCTTACTAAAAGCTTTCTCAGATTGCTCGATTTAAATTGCGATATAATTGCGTTGCACTCAAAATCTCTACAATTGTTTTATTACATGAGAAATAAAGAATTATGTGTTCATAATATAATATATAAAATATAATATATAATATAATATTCATCTACAGTGAGAATATTAAAAGTGAGAATATTAAAACTTTCGACAGAATTATTGCAAATAATACGAACATATCATCAAAACGAGTTGAATAAAATATGTCTATAATAGTAGCAAAAGTATTGTATTAATGGTGATTCGAATTGTACACTTAAAAATTTTGTATTAATAAACACCAAAAGAGCGCACTTTCGAGAAATACTCGAAGCTACTATCGTTACATAAGACTTAAAGTTTGAAATTGATCGTTTTTTTTCGAATCTGCGAAGTTTCCATGTAGAGAGTTCGTCGATAACGGTAAAATTTTTCTCGAAATTTCAACTCATGAACATTTTCTTGAGATTTTTATTTTGCAGTAAATCACAAAATACTTTCTTACAAGCTTTCGCTTGTTCATTTGCTGTAACTAGCAATTTATCGACATCTGCGAGCAATTGTGATCACAACGTTACAAATATAGGTCAACAAATATATTAATATCTCGTATTTTTATCTGGTATTACATGAAACATCTGTTAGTATGAACTTAATCATGCCTTCTGTTTAAATATAGGAAATCTCATCACAGGAATCGGTAAGGAATCGTCTCGATAGAGATATCAATTTCACTCTCTCATTTTTACCAGAAATTAAATAAAACTATTTTTTCTTATACTTTTCATTATTATTTTTTTCTTAAGAATTTCTTGTGGCATGTTCCTCAAATTTACAAAAAACATCTGCAAATATAAAAAGTAAGATAAAAGTTAAAATAATTTTAAAAGAAATAAATAAATAATTTTAAAAGAGAAGTTTATTGGATGTGGCATTAACTATTAAAATTTATTTTCATTTTATTTTTACTGTTAACTGTTTACTGTTAACTGTTAATTGTCTTCTTTGTTTTAGGTTTTAAATATGATACAAACAATTTCATGCTATAATAACCTAAGAATTGTACTATAGAATTATAATTTCTCCATAAAATATAAGAATACATAATCTTTAAAGTAATTATTAAAATTCTTTTTGCTCAATTATAAAATTCCTTGATAAAACCGTTTACAACTCTTAAAACTCGTTTATATTTTCCTAAAACGCATACAAAATTTGCTAGAAAAAGTGAACTTTGCATACTCACGAAGAGTAATGGATATTACATGGCGTAGAATCAGATTTAGCTTTACTTTAAATACATTCGACGGACTTCAACTATCTCCGCGGAAACCATTTCTGCGAATGTACAGGTTTCCAAGTCGAGAGAAACGGCCGCAAGGGTATCACCACGTTCCATGAACGAGTTAGTGCGAAGAGTCTCGTGCTACTGCCATAACAGTAACTATACTGTGAAAATGTATAGGTTGAGTACGTAGAGACGCAGTGCAAAGCAGGATATCACAGAATTCGTTCATCGTTTCATCGGCTATTTGCGAATAGCCGATCCCATACGATTCCATGGTATACACTGATTCACTATTGTTCGTTATAAAACGGTCAATTTGAATTCGTTATAAAACGGTCGATTTGCTGTGTGAAAAGTTCTACTCTTGAATATAAATGGTTCATAAATTTCTTACATAATATATCTGCGGTATATTTATCTATTTGTTAGTCTTCAAATCTGCATTTTCAGTTACAGTAATATACTTTATGAGGTCCTAACTATTAATAATTTACATATATTTTGCAATTGTCATATGTATACATGTGAACATACAAATCTATATATATATATA
>NW_017259323.1:825219-845067 GCF_001594045.1 Atta colombica
CACATGCATATCTTTTATAATGAATTTATATTGAAAATGTTTTCATTTCGTATTATATTATTTACTGTATTTACGCAATATTCTTTTCTGCATGTTAAAATATAAAAGTACATATCTATAATATTATATAGATTATGTCTTAAAAGAGAGGATATCCAAAAAAATATAAAAAAATATAAAAAGATATTTTTACGAATTTTGTTTTGCGAAAATTATTAACTTTATTCAAACAGAGATTTAATCACAATATTTTACTCGTGTATTAATGAGTTTTACATAAAATTTTTAATTAAAGATATTAACAAATAGTGCGTCACAATTGTTGACACTAATAACAATAATGGTTTATGATAATCGTCGTTTTTCCATAGTTTATCTAAAACAAAAAATTGTAAAAATCTTTTTGACCTTTCTAGTATGTGTATATCCTTCCTTAACCTACTTACAATGACCCAGTTTTAGAGATTAATAATATTATTCTTTCTTTTTAAGCATTTGTAAAAGTAACACTATACTTTTCTGATTAGTTGTATATAGATATGTACATACATTTTTATATAAATATCTATATATATGCTTCTAAAGTTTTCAATTTTTGGATTTCGTTCAGAAGCTGAAGAATTAAATTTCGTATACTTACAATGAAAGCATGTCCTGTAAAATAAAAGCTTTAAAAAATTTTATTAAATAAAAGAAAGAGAAAATATCTTAAGCTTCTGCTCTAGACATATTTTATACATTATTCAATGTCAGTATACTTGAATATTATTAAGTAAAATTCGCAATTTTGGAAGAGTGAACAGGTGTAACGTGGAATTTTCAGGTACGAATTTCCATCTGTTAAGTAACTCCTGTGAAATTACACATGCCGGCAGATCCTTACGTACCTTAACCAATTTGGCGTGCAACATTATAGTTAATATACTGTATCTTGCTCCTTGAAAGCCGCTTTTCACTTCGTAACAATAAGTTCTTGCTTTAACATGCTGAAATATTCCGAAACTCGCATTGTTGATCGCAAAATCTGTGGCGATTCTAGGAGCGCGATCTTTTTGTTTTAGATAAAGTCATTAAATATAGAAGAGAACAGTCAAACATTTCCTCGATAAAATTAATTTAACATTTTTAAAATTCCAATAAAAAATTGTATTATCAATATCAGACGTTTCAGCTTTTTCTCTTGGTAAGATAAACACATAAAGATATGAATAGATATAAATTTAGGTATTAAAATTTTGACTTTTATGTTACAAATATATACATCGGACAAATAAAAGTAAAGTTTTACGAAGAAGATTTTTTATAAACAATATATGTATAAAAAATAGATTAATATTAAGAAGCAATTTCATATAAATTTTTATTCCGTTAAAATCAACAATTACAAATATGTTTATGATTAACTACTTTTATCCCGTAATCTACTATAATAAAGATAAAGATTCAATTTTATTTTGAAATCACATAATTACATGAAGGATTAACGAAGCGTAAAATTTCTTTCTGTTTAGGCGTTTCTCTCATTTCGTTTGTTGTTGCCAATAGTTTCTATTAAGTACATTGGCTTGAATTACGTGAAACGATAAAGGCTTTCTCCACAGGTGCAGCTTGGGACTGACGACAAATGAATAATTCGACACGTGCCGTCTGGGCGCTCGAGAGGCTTTACTCATTTTCTTTGAGCCACCCGGCATCAGGTCGATTCTCGTCGCGCGAGATTTATGAGACCTCACACCGCGAACTCGGATATTTCGAGAACGTTTTCTCGAACGTAAATTGAAATGTAAGTTTTATACTGCTTTGCTATTTGTCGTAAAGAATGAAAAGCGTCATTGAAGTTTATAAAGCACAAAACTCCACGTCTTGAAAGTTGAGTTTGTGAAATGAAGAAATGAACTTTGTTCATTGAAGAGAAAGCGTAAATTTCACATAATATGATGCTTGCATTATCAAATATAACAATAATTATTATTATTATTGTATTAAACGCACAATTATTTTTGTTTTATCTTGTTTAAAAAAGTTATTTTTTTTTGCGTTATTCAGTTCTAAAATTTTAATTTTTATTTACACAAATTTCCAATTTATATTTACAAGTATATTTTATAAATATCTAATTCGTATTTTATCGTATTTTTTAACAAAAAAAATTAATATCACATATATGTATATACATTATATATTGTAATATAATAATAAACAAATAATTTTTAAATAAATTTATGCATGATATTTTTTTACTAGAATTGTAAATGTCATTTATTTTATCAATTAAAGGTGCAACATGATTTCCTATCTGTTATACTTCGGTGATATTTCAACAAAAGTAAAATATCGCACATATGTCACTAAACAAATAATATAAATAATACTCAGCGTAATATAGTACAGAATGTAAAAAGATTAATACACTGCAAATAATATATATAAATAATGACATGTATTTTAGAATTGTTCAATATAAAAAGAATTGTTCAATATAATGTAATTTTAACAAATTGTAAATATATCCTTTTATATAACTTTAGCAAAACAATCTTACTAAAAAAGCTACTTTTACAAGCTACTTTTTTTAATTAAAAAGTTTAAAAATTTTTTTTAAATAAAAAAGTTACAAAAACTCTTACAAATTTCATTGTTTTATCTAAAAAGTTTTTTTTTATGGGGAAGATACATTGGGTCAGCAAAATCACGACTGAAGGATGTAAAGTGCGCTAGAGTTGTAAACCCTTCTGCGACCATCGGCCTCTTTTACGAGTAATCCCATGAGCTCTTGACGACTGTTTTTCATTTGAAATCCCACGGCAGATAAAATGCGTATTTATGACAGATACAACGAAAAGCTACGCGCTACTCGGTATTTATGGGATGGGTTCGGCGCATATCCAGGGATGCTGCTACTCATAAATCGATAACGATCACAACTCATATCGCGCAGATCGCTTGGAGAAAAAATTATCTGCCATGATACAGGATGATATATCTGTCGATTTGTCTGCTGTTTTCAGCTTATATTATAATCCTATATTATATTGTTACATGTTTTTTTCTTTCTTTGTGTTGAATAAATTCTTAATCTTTAGTCGCATAAAATAAAAAAATCGAATTGAATAAATTTAAACACGCATAAGTCAAACAGGTTTTTGTGAATTAGCGTGAACTGCATCATATTAAATATCAATGAATAATTTAAAATGTAGTTCTTGCAATACGCAAGTTATGATTAACTTCGCAATTTATTATTATTAAATACTTTTAATCAAGATATTGAGATAAATTTGAGATAAAATTTTTAATGAGTGTTAATAATCTAAGAATTTTTATCAACTTAATATTAGAGAGATACAATATAAATTATAAATATTATATATATTATAACTTAAAATTTGGATTATAAATTAAGAATGCTAATTTTCCAATGAATATTATTAAAAATATATATATATACGTAAGCATATATTTTATGTGACTCTTAAAATGAAAAATATATTGATTAAGAAATATCGAAAATATCATACAAAGAAAGTTAATCTAATAATATCAATAAATTGCCCATTTATCCTTTGAGAATTAATAATTTTTGTTAATAAAAATTTCAAATTATCGATTATAACATTTTATTTTCTTACTTATTAAATTTTATCCATTAAAAGTAGCAAAATCGCATTAAGCATTAGAATACATTAAAAAGATGTTTTCGCTATTAAAGTTAAAACTTTTTTCATAAGTGTTACGTCAATTTTTTCTTACAATTAGTAAAAATTGGATAGAGAATTCAATTATCTAACATTAAACATAAAGGAAGTTTAGTAAATTAGGTATTATAAATGTAAATGTATTAGATAAAACGTTATTGTTAAAAAAATTTGTCCGGAAATCTGTAAATAAGAAGTGCTCGGTTGCTGATATGGTCTCCATAGTATTAAACGAACAAAAGGCGAAGTGGAGGAAATAATCTTCTTCAAGAACATCGAAAAAGAGGTGGAATTTATGAACCGACCGATAAAGCGATATTTCATTGTCGAGACTCGTAGCCGTGCCACTCGTCTGATCGCGACAGGTCTCTAGGATTTACCACTTACCGTTTTTTTTTTCAATTAAAATGTGCAACGCGCTACTTTAAGGAGTTTTACTAAGAGGATTATGCGCGACAGCGGGTCACTTTTTCCATAGATTTTTTAAAATCATAGTTCTCCATTAGTTCTTTATTAGAATTATTCGACCAAAAAAAAAAAAAAAAAAAAGAAAGCATATAATAACGATTCGATTTAAAAGTAGATAAGTTTCGCGTGTTGAAAAAAATTCAACGGCACAATGAAGCACAAACTTGTTCACACGAAACTTCCTACAGGGCGACGACGGAAAGTTTTCTTTTAACTCTTCTCTGCTCAGATATTTAGACCAGCCGCCCGTTAAAACCAATAATTGTTCTTGTCATTATCAGGCAGGAGGGAAGTAAGAAGATTAATTTAATCCCTCGTTCTCTCTCGCGAGAACGCGAGAGAGGAACCCGCGTAACCATGGGATTCGGACCAACCAACACTTTCGCGCGATTCTATTTATGATAAAGTACAAACGGCAAACTGTAAACATATCGGCCAAGTCCCAAAATTGTTGCTGGCGCGCGGTCGGAAAAAGTAAGCGGGCTAAAGTATGTAAATATAAATATAGGTCAACAAAGTATGAAATTCACACTTGGATAAAGCATTTCGTACAGATCTTAATTTCTCGCTAATGCATAACGGTGAGAAATTGTTTTACAGTACATAATATTATAAATTAAATATTGTAAATTTTTTCAATTAGGAATTATGACTTTAACAATACGCCGAAGATAAGTAAATTATATTTTAATTCGTCAAACAAAACTTCGTATAAGAGTTTTAAGATTTCATTGGTATCTATTTTATTTCTTATTTTATTATTTTTAAATCTTTTTAAATCTTTTTTGATTTTTCATTTCTATAGAAGAAATAGTTTTTCTTCATTTCATCAGGGCGAGAAGGCACTGATACAGTATCAGTTCGTTCTTCACTTTGATGAAATAAATGACAAGATTCACGAAATCTTGACATTAGTCAGAGTTGGGTAAGTTAATGTTTTTTTTTTAACTGAATAAAGTTAAAGTTAATGGCTTTACAAAATTAATAAAGTTAAGTTAAAAATTGAAGGAATAAAAAATTAACTTAACGGAAGTTAAGTCAATATTGAATTAATTTAAGTTAAAAAAAAATTAATTTAAAAAAAAAATTATTTTTTAGATCATAATGTCCTAATCTTTTTAAGGCATAACCGCATAAACCAATCAGAAGGCTGTATTAGTATCTTAAAAAATTACTTAAGAATTACTTAAAATATGATCAGATTACGAATATATACCCTTAGTTTTATATCTTATTATTTTTCTAAGATATTTAAAAGAGATTACAAAAATTTTTTAACTTAAAAAAAAAAGTTAAAAAGTTAACGTTTAAAAATAATTTAGTTAAATTAAAATTTAATGCATTTAAAATTAACTAAGTTAAGTTAAAAGTTATTAACTTTTTAACTTTTTTTAACTTTTAACATTTTAACTAGTTACTACCCAACCTTGACATTAGTAAAAGATCACGACACGGTGATAATTCGTAAACTCTTTGGCACCTTTGAAAAAAAAAACATCCATGAAAATCTCAAAAGTATTATCAAGAAATATGTTTTCCATTTCATAATAGAATGTTCACACACACACACACACACACACTTCAATGTACTATGACAGTTAATTTTAATATAGAGCCAAGTTCTGAATCTAAATAATTATTTATTGACTTAAAGTATATATTTGCGTTAATTTACTTAACGTTCGCAATACTTGCGAGCATCATTTCATTCTTATTCAAATATTAAACAAGGATAAAATGATGTTCGTGAGCGTTGCGAATGTTAAATGGAACGCGTCCTTTGTGTTGTAAATAAAATTTTGTATAAATGTTAGTTATTTAAGTATTAAAGAAAATTGCTTGAAGAAAATGTTGAAGATACATAATTCATATGATGGTCGACGTATAATGTACAAAATACGATTTACTGCTTTGGAAAGTTAAAGAGATTTTGCACATTCTGTGAATACATTGGCATCATCATTCGAAAGAAACGAGTATTCAAAGATGTTTGCTGTAGCGCGGCGAAGATGGCCTTTGGCTGTAAAATCTAGAAAGATGTATTCGTGTAGCTCATAAATAAACGAGACATTATATGTGCGCGCAAGCACAGTTCTCGAACATTCGCCTATATAAGAGATCTGTCTTGAGTATTACTACGAACGCAAATACGAGTGGATGTTCTTTACGCGCAAGAGCGTGAAATCAAAAAATCAGATTCATGATACTTGGAGGACTCGTAAATTTTCGGCGAGTTCATTATCTGCTAAATCCTGTTCTTTTATTTGTTATTCATTTTATATGTTTGACAATTGTATGACGAGACGTAAATATAGATCGAGAACAATGAAAGCTTCTTTTAAATAAAATGTCAGCATTTTTTTGTATTTGATTCCTTCAGAATATCTTTAACTTAACTAAGTTAGTATACAATATGAAAGTAATAGGTAAGGTTGCTGAAATCACACTACTTTTTACTTAAAGGCTTATAATTCAGAAATTATAATGAAAAATATTTTTAAATTTTTTACATAATAAATTACATTCTTATCCCTTTCTTATGTAATTTTTTAATAATTTTTTTGCGCTATTATAAGGTTGAAAATGAGGATTTTTTTCAATATGGTGCGATTTGGCGATGAAGAAATTCGTTGCCTAAAAATCGCACCATGTCAATATTCTTATTTAAGATATTATAATAGCGCAAAAAATTTATAAATTACATAAGAAAAGGAAAGAATTGTATTTTATTATGCTGTTAAAAACTTAAGAACATATTTTTCATAATTTCTGAAACACATGATAATTTCAAGAAGTAATTTAAAGAATTTCTATGTGAAACAAAATAAACACTTCGCAGATTTACAATACACATTTTCATATAATAATAAATGGAATAAAAATGTAAGAATTATAAAAATATTAAGCAATTTAAAAGGTGAGATTGTGGTGCGATTTAGGAAACTAGAACATTTTTCTAACTTTTATTTATTTAACCTATATACAAATGTAAAGCAAACTTTGACTCTATTAATCTAATTTTAATAATATTCTAATATTCTAATAATCACAACAAATGCGCAAGACTTAGGCTATTTAATTTATATTTTCTGTAATTCTGCTATGAAATACGTTGAAAAATAGCAATGCTATCACGATTTTTTTATGTAAATAACAACATTCTTATTATGCTTCATGTCACAAGTATAACGGAGTAGCGTTGCAATATCATATAGTTCTTAAATAATCCGTAAGAAAGTATATAAATACAATAATTGAATACAATAATAATACAATAATTTTTAAACGAGATAATGCGATTTGGGAACCGATAATATTTTACTCTATGCATCAAAAATATTTCGAACATTATCTAGTTTTTAACTTTAATTCAAATTTTTCTTATAATTAAAAATTATATCAAATAACTGATATTGATACATGATAATAATAATTACTATTGAAAATAGACTTTCAATACGTAATACTTTAAATAATTAACAAATTCTGACTTATTCAATTAATTTTATGTATATTTAATTTTAGCAAAAAATTTAATTTGAAATTATATGTTGAACACAAAACTGTTCGAATTTTTTAATGAAACTCCAGCATTAAAAAAATAGAATTCCAGCATTAGATAGATCAAGATATGACACATCAGTAATACAACAGTGTATGAAATAGCAATGTTTGAAAGAAACTTATGTATCATTATATTTGTGTAATGAATACTTTTTAAAAAATTGAGTAATCAATTTATAGTGTAAACATGATTAAATTATTTTTGTTTTATTACTTTAGTTTTTAAAATAGTTTTCTTACTAGAGCATACGTGAAGAATGTTATTCTATTCTATGAAGATATGAAGCAAGAAACTTACGATAGATGGACGGTTGAAAAGAGCCGGAAAATTAATGTACGTCTATCTCGCACTCTTGTCGGAAATCAATACAATATACAACATATAAGATCTAAGTGCTTCTTTGTTGTCAGATTTTATGTCATGATATTACTATGTTTTTTAGTACTTCGCACAATATCAACAATAGACAATGCTGATTTTTAATTAAAAACGGTTTTCCTCCTATTATGTTCTATTTTTAATTCTTTATGTTTCAGTTTTATTAAATTAATTTTTTAATATATTCCCTAATCTGCAGTTTGTTTGTTACATATAAAATAAAAATAAAAAAAATGAAAATAATAAAAATCAAAATCACAAAATAAATAAAAATCTTTTCTATGACTAATAATTTTTTGTAATAGAAATTTGTTTCAAGTATTTTCCAGCGGATATTTATTTAAATACTATTATTTTTATCAAAATCAAAATCAAATGTAAATTTAGTTTGTGGGATACAAAATAAAGTTTTGTTATTTATTTGCAACTTGTATAAAATTTTATATGTGAAATATATGTGTATTGATGTTATTGAAAAAATGTTTGTGATTACAAAAATATTATTTAAACAGCTTTCTAAATTTTTTAAAATCTACTTTAACATATTTTCAAAAATTTTTTAGACAAAAGACATGAAAAAATTAAGATAATATTATAATAAGCAATATGTAATGATCAGATTATTTTATATAATATGCAATCGGTGTTAATAAAATAAGTTAAATAAAGTTAATTATACATATCAATCATTTAGATTAAAGAAAGTTAAGATTAATCTTCTTCAATAAATTTAGCTGTTGATTTTATTGCAGCAAAAGTTTTGTGCATGTAAGAATAAAATATTAGTTTGTTATGAATTTAAATCGCAGAATATCTGAATATATATTCGATAGTCATACAGAGATTGAAATTATGGGAAAATTTTTCAACGTCCGAACCATTTTTTAATTTCACTCACAGTGAAATAGATTTAATTAATTCTGACCTCTACAACAAAAGTATGCATTCGTACAACACATGCACAGCCATAATAAACTCTATGCTGCTTTCAATTTTGTCGTTTACGGAAAAGGAATATTTCCAAATGCTCGTTACGCATTTATGAAACCCGTCACGGCGCCGCAGCGAGATAACTAGATTTAAGGCAGAACGTAAATTATTTTACCCGAAACACGCTGCTGTTTATCAAATCACTGTCCATTTATCTGATTTTATTTTCAAATAGAAATTTTAACATCTATTTTTTATGAAATAGATTCTAATTTATATACACCGACAGAATGGCTTTATTAAATTATCTAGAAATTTAGCTAAATATAGATTTAAAAATAATTTCGAACTATTAAAATAATTGTGTAAAAAAAATGCTCAAATTGGTTGCTCAAAATTTTTTCCAAGATTGCTTAAATTTCATAGACATTTCATAATTATTTTGATGACTCAACAAAATCATTTTTTTCAAATATAAGTTCGATTTTTTGAATGTTAATCGCATAGTATATACTGTGTATCGCATAGTATATACTGTGAATATTATTAAACATCAAGATTTGCTTCGAAAATTCTTTTTTTTATTTAATTTATTCTTATCAGTCTAATTATTACACATAATTATTTATTTTAAATAAGATTTAAAATTACGAGTTATTAAATATTGTTAATCGCTTATCTTAACAGCCAAAATTAATTAATTTTAATTAATTAATTTTAATTAATTTTGTTTAAATGCATGTGTGAATGTTGCATGCAACAACATAAAGTACAAAAAATTTATTTTATTTACAATTTGCAACGTAAATCATTTAAAAAATTGTATTCCAGTTTTACATCAATAAATATTTACAGAACTCGACCTGTTTATGCCAGTACAGAAAATAAATAATGTCTTTTAATAAAACCTTATGATCTTTTTTTCATTGTTGTACATACGATAAAGTAATATTTTTTTGTATATATAAAAAATTGATTCAACTGTTTATTCTCTTTTGTTGATACTTAATATATCTATTTATTCTCTTTTGTTGATACTTAAATATATCTATTATTAAAATGCAGAATATTAAAATAATATATATCAATAAAAAAAAAATTAAAATAAAGAATAAAATTACTAACAGGAAGATAATCCTAATTAAAATGAATTAGTAATATTAAAACAAAATTAATGCTTAATCTTGTAATAATTCGCTAATACAACGCGTCAGTCTAAAATGCATTATAGAATTCCAAACATTTCATAATTTTAAAAAAACATTAGCGTATAATATTCGATATAAGAAATTTTTGCAACTTCTGTCAAAAACCTTTAGAAACCTTTTAGAAATTTACCTCAAGTGAAGATAAAGATATCTAATTTATTCAGTCAACAGTATTCCAGCTAAGCCGAAAAAACTCAGTTTTTAATAGGCAATTAAAATTAAAAAATTCCTTGATTATCGTGCTATATTTCAGGTAGACATTTTATTAATGTTCGTTTTATTAATTTTTAAAAGAAATTGTAATTGCAAAAAATAGGAAAAACGCAGTTTAAAGCGAATAAATAGTTTTTGAGAATTTTTATTTTCTTTTTATGTATTGCTATTCTATAGATTTCTTTAGCCTCCACGTACACTCGAAAATAGAATATATTATATTATGATGAATGATGGAATGATGGAAATTGATAATATATAACAGTTTTAGGAAAGGGATATAAATTATATAGAGATTGGGTTTGACAGCAATATTTATATCCCGCATTAATTAAGAATAATAGATACTTCATATACAGAGAAAGAAATTTTTTGTAAAAAAAAATTTTTATTATATATATATATAGTGAGTTTTCAATAAAAATTGATCTAAAAATACGGCAATTCCAGTTTCCTTCATATTAAATTTTATTCTTAGAAAAATGTTATATTTTTCTTTACATTATTTCGACATTATAATTTAAATAAATTATAACGTGCATAAAACGTGAAACATACTTTAATATATTAACAGAAGTTCATTCAAATTTATAGTCATGGGTTATGTTGTGCTGTGGCAATTAAGGCACGTTAATTTATTCTGCTAGAAGCCCCGAATTGTCAAAGTGTCATTTATAATAATATAATGGTGTAAAGTCTCGCGTCCAGAAGTAACCCACGCTTGACTTTCACGAAGTAGTAATCCGCTTACATAGCTTAATTGTGAAACATGCACGATCACATTAGTTTTCTTAGCGCTCATTTCTGACGGTAGGATCTACTTTTACAACGACTCTACGTATTTGCCATTACATAAAGCAAGATGATAAATATACGCATAAATTTAGTTATTCAGAACAGTAAGCTACATTCGCAATCGCTCTTCAGAAAGCGGTGAAGTCTTGGCTTTGTTCATAAGAAATCTTTACAGAATGTCGAGTCATTTGCTAAGAAAGAAAGTACTAATTGTAAATATTAAAAAGTTAATGATATAAATAAATCACGAATATATCTATCCATTTTTAATTCTCTATCAAAAATGTAAGGTATAAGTATATTGAAAGTTGGAGTGTGATACTTGCATAATTGTGCATAAATATGCATTGAAATTAATTAAGTCTCTTGATTTAAATAATACTAGTAATTTAAATGCGAATTGCAGTTAATGTTTTACAATAATTTAAAATAATAGGTTTATAAGAATAAAATTGTTTTAAGTATTAATATTTTTACACTTTCCGTAATTTTCCGTAATTAAATTAAACATGAGAGAGAGAGAGAGAGAGAGAGAGAGAGAGAGAAAGAATCAAAGATAAATTTTAATGTTTGAGACGTGAGTGGCACCTTCAAAGGCAAGAGAGCTTAGAGTCCCTTAAAAAACAGCTTTAAGTACTGAAGTCTCTTAGCAGTCATTAAGGTGCCGCTTGTTGGCAAGTATTACGCAATTCTGAGCACATCCGTAATTTATTAACATTAAATCATGTGACTAAGCGGAGCTGGTCAAACAGTATGGTCTAAGTAGAGCCCATTTCAGAGAAATGGCGATAGAGACAGGTGGAGAAGCAGTGCTAGAGAGTAACACAGGTTACGTCGTCTGTAACATTCGTCTTGCCGTGACAAGGCAGCAAATTGCTTTTGAGAGCGTTAAATTAATGTCCACGACACATATCCTCTACGTATCATGCATATAACTGCATACGAATCTTCCGCGTAAGAAGACAACCTGTCCGGAGCATATATTGATCTTGAACATATTCGTGAATACAATGTTTGAGTGGATACATACAATATAAATAAAACTAACCGAGCAGTTAACAGATTAAAATAATTTCTTTGTTATCTGTATTGTATACACAAATATATATTTTATCGATTAATTTCTATTTATCGACAAAATTTATCTATTTATATTCTTATCGATCTATTTATCGATACACTTTTATTTAAAATGAAAAAATATGACGTGTTTAATTTCGGGTAATTATTATTATTATTCTTAAAACAAAAACAATAATTTTATTTTGGATTTGTATTGATAATTAAGTCACGTTTTAATATGAAAACATAATTTAATATGCAACTTTACGAATATTTGAGTATGATTTATATTTCAGATATTTTTTTGTCATATTTGAGAACTTATTTAAAAATAAACTTTAAATCGCATAATTAATAAAAAGAACGTATATTATCAAAGTAAATTAATTAACTTCTTGTTTCATATCAGATAATAATAAATTTTTTTGCTATTTTAAAAAATTGTCTTAAAAGGATACAGCAAGTATTAATCAACTTTATCTATCTTAAATATCTCACCTGTTTCAAACAATACAAAAAAGTAATATACAAAATAATGATAATGACTTAGCCGAAACGTATTTTTAATGTAATCGTTAATTACGTAAAATTTTTTTTAACAGGAAATAATTGCGCATCACATACACATATACATCGCTAATTCCCACTAACTCATTTTCTTTACTTGATGTTTTGTAATTCTCCAAATCCAATCCAATTTATCTTTTTAAACTTTTATATACAAAAATTTATATGGTTTCGAGAGGGATATAATATGATAGTAATGTTTCTTGTAGATAGATAGTCATAGGAAACATTTCAAAATTAGTTTTTAATTAAAACTAATGGTTTTTAAATGGAATATGCAGTTTTTTATGTCAAATTTGATAGAACAGCAAATTTTGAGAATAAATGTACATTTATCCTAACATACAACACTCATAGTTTCTATATATATGTCTACATATTTATATTTAAATGCTATATGTATTCATATATCCTATTTAAATATTTAAATATCATCATAAATTGTATATGGAAAATATGGGATCGATTTGCAAATAATTAATAAACCACGTCACCGAAACAGGATAAAGTATTATTATTAACCTATATTTCTTCATGTTAATCTTTCAAGAATGCCACATTGAGTATCAAACATCCTATGCAACCATCTGCCTTCGGAAGTTTTCTCGGTCTCGCAATAGAGATTTTCATAATGTAAAACATTTCCCTTGTATAACATCCCAGAGGAAACGAAGACTTATATTCCCCTTGGCTCGATAAAGGATGAACCATTCACCGGTTTGCTTGCCGTTCTTGCGACGAGCATGGCATCTAACTCAACACAATAGTCACATATCGATACGCTAAAGTGCTCTTATATTCAGGCACAATTCATGAATAAATATATTCTATAATTTCAATGGAAATTGAGTGTTATAGTTGTTTCATAATAGAGCGAATGAAACAGCTAACCATAAAAAGAGAATTCGTACATTAAAATATTCATGGATAAATCTCCTTGTATAAGCAAGCGAAATTGTATGATATTAATACATCTTATAGTATCTTTCTTTTAACCGCGAGCCGATAGTTATTCTTTTCACGATTAACTCAGACGTCCGATATGAAGCTGACATCAGTATGTAATGCGCAACCTTCCTGTGTGTAGTAAGATTTCTCGAGGGACTCGTGGTTCATCCATGGTAGGTGACTGTGTCTCCTCGTTCCGGAGAAACTTTATTTTTAAAGTCGCGTGCGAACTCTCACCATGCATCCCTCTCTAACCACCGCGACCACTACATCACGTAGTTCACTTCCGTTAAACATTAAGGAAGATTGTATCGGCAATAGATTAGAAAGTTTCTAAGAGGAGATGAGTTGCTCAAATTTATGATTTCCGCGGATGTCTAATTAAGTAACATTTTTTAATTTGTAATGTAATGTTCGATAATTGATTTTATGTAAGTAATCTCTTAAACTTAATTTTATAATTTGCAAAATTTTCAGTATTAAAAAATAAAAAATTGTTTTATTTTAAGAGAGCAAAACATAATTATTTTGATTTTATATTTCTAAATTGCATTTTTGTGATACAAAATATTATAATGTACATACAGATGAGAGGGAAAATTTAATGTTTTTGCGCAAAACAATAATATTATAGTTCTATTACGAATAAAATGAATTTATTTATTTGATACAATGCAAGTATTAAGTAATTGTGAATTAATATTAATAATAAAAAAATGTAAATTTATTTCGGATATATGTTTCTGTTATAAATATAATATTTATCGTCATATGAAGATATAACGAGACATATTGGAAGAATTGTTTTCAAAATAAAATGATAAAATTCAAAAATTTTATTTTACATCTGTTGTTTAACTGTAGTGACACACATAAAGTTCTTCGAGTTCTATATATATTAAATTGATTTAGATTTCTAATAGATTTTCAATCAAAATTAGTAATCACATTTTATGCAAGCTATGTATTATGTCATTGATTAAATCTAAATTGATTGGACAGCATTTGCATCAAAAAATAGAAATTTCAATGATTCTGTAATGTTAACATCAATAACATTAATTATTACATATTAATAATTATTTTTATTGTTTTTGTCATAATTATTAAATGTTTAGTCATTCAAGATATCTTACTATTAATCATTGAAAGACCACACATTGCTATTTCATCTACAATCTTAATTATTTTCTGATTTTATATGTATATTAAAACTTAAAATAACTTTTTAAACTTTTTAAAGTCAATCACTGGAGTCAACTGAAAAGCAGGCATTGATGACAAGTAAGAATTATGGAATCGTTTCTTCCCATTTTTCAGGGAAGTCTCAGAATTGCTTCTCGATTGAAGATGTAGAAGCACTTAGCGCTAGATCGGCCACTTTTGCGAAAGTTCTTAAACTTATCGTATACGGAACACGTTTCACAGTAACACGTTCGCGATGAACGAACATCGCGAATGTGGTATACACTAAAATTTCGCTATTAGGATTCAACGCGGCAGCGAGAGACGGAGACTGTAATCGAGTACGCGTAGAAGGGAATCTAGGACGGCGACAGCGGCAGCGGTGGGTGGCGGCGAAGACAACGACGATACGGAATATTCCTCTCGATTCTCATGTTGCTCCGGCTGTCGCTTCGCTCGTATCTCGCGGACGATCGACTCTTGGGTGCATCATTACCGCTTAATTTGAAACTATGTGAAATTACTTGAATTATGATTGCAATCGAACGACGTCGTCATTTCTAACGAGCTAGAACATTGATATATAATCCATACATACATTGCTTAAATGTGAGAGAACATCAAGTAAACATCTATCATAGTTTCTAAAATTAGATTCTAAAAAATCTTGAATTTAAATCTAACTTAACAATATTTATATTAATAGTGTTGTATATACTGACTTAATAGTACCATAATATTAAAACATGAGGTAACTGTTAAAAACATATAAATTATATAGTAATTCAAACAAATATTAGGTGGGAAAAAGTTCGTGGCGTTTCTCCCGTTAGATGTAACGGGAAAAACGCCACGAACTTTTTCGCATACCTAATAAAATAATCTTGGTCTAAGAAGAAACATTAAATTTTAATAGATTCTTATAGAGATTTTATTAAATGTTATTCACGATTACTTATAAAAAATTTTAATGTTTGAATATAACAATATTATGACAATGTGTGTAATAATTTAATTAACCTTTTATATTAGGAAAGAATTATTATTTTATTTATATCTATTATCGTTTCTATGTATCGTTATCTATCATAACACAGTACTATACATCTATGTAAAAATTTTACAAATTTATATTTTAAATTTTTCAGAGCTGTGTTATTTTTTTCAATATTTTGTATCTCATATTATTATATCTTCTTACTGTTTACTTATAATGACGCTACAAAGGAATCTATCTGAATATAGAATGCTTATCAAAATGCTAATATTTTTTCTCTCGTAATGTTGCGGTAAAAAACTTTCCTCCTTGACAAGGAGTATCCTCTGATGCATGACATAATTGCAATACACCAGAGTTTCTTTTTAATTTATATTTTAGTTAGTTTACGTTAAATGAATATTTCAGTTTAAAATAAATAAGAACTTTTGCATGTTTATCTTTTAAAATTTTTAATCACAATCCAATATGAGTTCATTTTATTTTTATATGACTAAGAATAGAAGATATAAATGGAATAATATTGTTTATTTAAATATCGTTGAATATTATTTGCGTAATTTTAATATTTTATGAGCATGCATTTTTTTTTAACTTTTTTAAATGTTCACATAATGTAATTTGCAATTCAATAACTTTTATAAAGATGAATGATTTTGAAGATAAAAAGTGATAAATGGTTATTTCAATATAAACATTCATAAAAACTTATTAAATGTTTTACAGGTAGTTAAAAATGGCGATTTTATATCTTTTGTATTATATCTTTTGTACTAACATAGACATGAAAAATATTAAACGTACGAAGGAAATACGTTTTGTAAATAGAGCGCGGGTGCTGTCGATTCCCATAAATTTTATCATTATATATATATCTACGTATTAAAGAAGCTCCAAGAAGATTAAAAGTTACGTTTTAAACTATCTCCTTCTGTAATAAATCCGATTTTTAATCGAGGACAGTTGGACGGCAAAAGCTTCTCCCTCCAAATGCTTTTCGCCGCTATATTTTCCACAATTCATAAAAATGTGTAAGAACGAATTTTCTATCTTTTTCCATTCTGTCTTCGTTTCTCTCTACTATCCTTCCGAATTCTGATCCCACCATGCGTTCATCTTTTCGCAGACGAAACGAAATTACGTATTTTCGAGCGCGCTGCCGCTGTCGTCGCTGCTTGGAAACTTTTCCATTTTAAATAAGAATAAATTCAGATCCGGAGTTCTCAGAGCTTTTGCGGGAAAGGTTCGCAGCCCAGCGGGGGCAACAGGACACTCTCGGCTATTTCTTTCTTGAAGAACGAAGCGAGAACAGCTTCCTCTTCGCAGCGTTACATCGTGAAGCGAGTGAGCGAATCTCGCACCGTCACCTGCATATGAATTTCACGGCGCGGCTCAAAGTAGATTTTCCACTTACTGCTTCTCCGCGCTGTGGTTACATAACATGGTAACTTTGAGGAAAGACGTTTCGTAGTGGTCTCTTGCAATTTTGTTTTGTCGCCAGTTTACCGCCACTTTTTTTTCGTTACGCGCACGATATTTACATTGAAAGAAAACACGAATTGCGATTATTATACAGTCCAGAAATTGTTTGACGCTTGAGAATTTGTAATAATACATAATATAACTAGCAAGTAAATTGCAATGGCAGATATTCATAGAAAAATAACAATATATTTCATGTAGAGAGAATTCGAAATTTTTATGATTAAAGTAGCACTTATATAGATTTGTTCAAGAAATTAAATGGAACTTTATCTTGTTTTGTTTCAAAAACTATTTTGATATATCAAAAACAAAAGAAGTAATTGTTATTATTTAATCGAATATACAATTCCCGAATTAATACAGTGCACTATTGTACATGTACTTATGCATTATGACTGTACATACACATTTTTCTAGTGTTTTTATGAAGGCGTAATTTAATGACTATTTTTACAAACAACTGCCTTGAAATTGCCTTAAGTCACAAAACTAATTATGCGTCATTTCATTAATTAGTTCAAACTATTATCTAAATGTTAAAAATTGCGATTTCAGACACACATTACGACATTAATAATTTATATTTGTATTTGGATAACTGTGAAATTAGTGTTGCCATATTAAATTAAAAAACAGCCTTAAGAAATCGTCGATATAATGGTGCATTGTTCGGATAATTAGTTTTGTGATGTATATTCTGATTGTATATTCTGTTCGGTTCAGAGAAATGTATGAATTTATCATAATATTTTTCATAACGAAAGTTACCTAACGAAAGTTAGGTATTTTATGAGAAATGATTTGATGGTTACTTTTCTGAAAGAAGCTATTTACTTTTGCCAAACTTGGTAGTGTTCATGAAAATTGTGAGGTTGCGTCTTCAATTCGACTTTGCTGAGACTTCGACGTGGTATCTTGGTTCATGCACGAGATACATGAGATCACGAGTCTGCAGGAACAGCCTTATCTTTGAAGATTTGATTTCGAGATAAAGGAGCGGCACCGTAGATCTCCAGACTTCAAGAACGAGGATCTCGCACGGATCTCGAAAAGAAAAGCCACCCCCGTGATCCCTGCGGAAAACCGTCGCTCGAGTAAACTTTCTCCTCGTCTTTCTTTTGGTCTCGCCTAACTTTACGAAAGCAACGAATTCCGTGTCCGAGAGAGAAAAAGATGGTACACACTGCAGTTTTACGGTCGATGCCGTGCGTTTTTCTCGTCAGAAATGAGGTGAGTGTGACTCTCGAGTGATCGTTACGGATTGTTCGAGGTTTTTTGGTAGTGTAAGCAAGAGATATCTCTTTCTCTTCTTCTCACTGGGTTTCTTTCGCGTGAAAAGGAACGAAATTCTGTGCTGCGAACGGAGTATCGTTCGCATTCGTTGCAATGTACTCCGATCGATCGCCGTAAAAAGGTTCGATTGGTAGACTTGCATTCATCTTTCTTTTCGGTGCCTACTCTTCTGCTGATCACGTAGCAATCGTATTCGTAGCAAAGAGAAGAAAATTGAAAAGCGATCGCCAACACCGAACGAATTTGCTCATTCATAACAGAGAAAAATAGAGAGAAATAAAGCAGAAATTAATTTTGTTTTTAAAATAATCTCCTAAATATATTTTAAAATATAATAAATTATCAGAAAAATATTAATAGATTTTTGTAATTTTTAAATATTGACGATGATTTGATAAAAATGTATATAAATAGGAATGTCTACTATTGTATTAATAATATCATCATAAACACACACTATAAAGTTTTTAACATAAAAAATATATTTTTATATATATATAATAATTCTGAATAGTAAATATTAATTTACTAAAGCATTAGTTTACTGAATATTACAAATTAATGCAACATTATTCCATATAATTTAAGAGAAAAAGAGTTTATTATATTCTTAATTTATGAATTCTTTACGTCAGTTTATTTTCAAAACATCTCCGACAGTTTCTTTTATTTAAAGTTAATAATTTACGAAAGAGAAACTAATGTACTATTTGCTTTAAGATACTCCTCTTTAATGTCTCTCTTGTGTTATTGTACCACAAATTCCACAGCACCTTTCCCCATTCTGGCATTTGACGTTCCTGTGTGTCATAAGGGAGCATTTTGCAATTTAATGGAGCTAATAAAATAAAGCGATTCGATTAAGCGACAAACATCGATAATAGACGGATTAACCGATTATACTAGTAGATCTTTGTTTATTAATGAATATAATCGACAGTGACATTGATTGATATCTATTAATTGAATTGTTTCTATTCCCAAATTGGTCAATTTAAAAAAATCAAATTTAAATGAATTGACAAAAAAAAATAACTTTTATTTAATATTATTATATAA
>NW_017259323.1:845488-847862 GCF_001594045.1 Atta colombica
ATACATATATATATATACACAAAATATGTACAAATATATTATAAAATATATTATTATATTACATAAAACATTTTAACAAACTTTAAGATCATGTTTTAGTCTATTTTTTAATGGGTAACTTATTTAATTCCTATAATATATTATTATAATTTATATAATATATTATTAATTGACAGAAATTAGATAGAAACTAACAGGAAAATTATAACGTGCTTTCTGACGTAATTTCTGGTGAGGAGTACATTTGCAGCGGCATCACAGAAGTTTTCACATTTGAGAAAATATCTCTCAGCCAATGTCGGCGACGTCAAAACGAAAATGCATTTTGTGGACGCAATTTATTTCGATTGTGGAAGGACTTCTTCGAAGCTAAAATATGAAAACTTCTGCCGCGGAACTACTGCGGTACTTTCGAAAGGGGAGATTGCTCCATAAAAGCGATCAAGATTTAGTTTCGTAGCATTTATTGCATTCCTCAAAAATAAAAGATTTAAATTCAATTTTTTAGGAACATAAATATATATTACATTGTTATATTTTAAATTCCTTTTTATTTTATAGTTTAATTATTAATTTAGTTTCTAACTAAAGCAAAAAGTATATTAATCAATTTTTATGTAACAAAAACTTAAAGAATATTCTATATATCTTTGGATATCATTATTCTTATGTTTTTATGTTTATTATCAATTCTTTATAAATATCAGAAATTTTAGAATTCTTTGGAGAAGAGCCAAAACTCTTTCAATAATATTGAAATTCTAAGAATGAAATGTTAACTATAATATATAGAGATTTCGTTTCCATTTTGTTTTCAAGCAACTATAAATTAAACAAATCTTATCAGCCACATTGTTCACGTCTAATAAGCTGACACAGCCACTTCAGCACAATCGAATAAAAGTTGCACAGAAATTTAATGTTTTTTTGTTGCTAATTTGTTGCTCTATTCCCGATTTTGTCGCTCCAGCTAATTCCGAAGAAACAATGTGCTAGCATTAGAATAAAGTTAGCACAGCCACTCAAAAAAAAAATTAAAAAATACTGTATATTCTTTTTGTACTAATTTGTTGCTAATTAGTTGCTCATTTCCCGATATTGTTGCTTCATTCCCAACCCTCGAAAACCATCCCGAGTTAGCACACCACCTATAAATTGTTAATTCTTAAAATATCTGAACTGATTACGGTTCTCTGATTTTGTTGCTCGGGATTCCCGACGAATCCGATTTTGTTGCTATGTGATTTTGTTGCCTATCAGTGTAATTCTGATTATTTATAGATATAATTGTTTAAAAGTACCATTTTTTTCAATATGTTTTTGCTCTGTAACAAAAAACAAAATAGCACTAAATTTCTGTGCAACTTTTATTCGATTGTGCTGAAATGTCAGCTTAATAGATAATGTCATTAATGAATATGTGTAATATAGTCCCCAAAATTCTTATCCATTTCTTACGGATAGTTGTTTATGCTTGTTGCTCGCAATAATTACCATATAAACTATTACTAGCGATAGACATAAACAATTATGCGTAAGAAATGCGTTTTAGGGACTATTATATGTACATATTCATTAATGCGTTTTAAGGACAATTATATGTTTATATTGTAAGAAATCGATTAGAATAACATTTTTATTTTGAACATTGAAAATAATAGAGATCGAAACATATGTTATATTTAATTATTATTTATTCTTACAGAAATATATATTTAGAATAAACATCCAGCTTGGCTCGTAGCTCCTTCCAATTCAATTTATTATTTATTGTTTTGGTTAAATTAACGAGATATTGAACAGTGGCGACTTATAGGAAGGATTATAGGAAAGATAACTTAAACTGAATGTAATGTGATATTAAAATTAACAGTGTATGCACATTAAATTCCATAATTCAGAATTAAGTTTATCCTGATCTATCACAACTTATCCATTTTAAGGCAACGGATATATATTATATACATTTATCAGTTAATTTTTTATTAAATTGATTCATATATGCATTTAGATATACCATATGTATGTATGTATTAATAAAATTATTATATATCCGTTGCCTCAATAAAAACATTAATTCATCACTCACCAACCGATGCGCAACAGTGGAGTTAAATCTGCAACGTCGCTACGATGATTCTGTAATAAATAAATTAAAGTTCAAATTAAAACAGAGTAAAGGAATAATCATTTAACTTTAAAAAATAATAATTGCGAACGCTATACGAACGCATGTAGTTTGCTAAAAAATAATCGTGCAATTTTGAAAATATAAGTTTTATAAGCGAATTTTTTTTACTCATTATTTAATAGATATTTATTAGATATAAAACTATTATATATTCTCTAAAATAATTATATATTTTTTCTTAAA
>NW_017259323.1:848181-852621 GCF_001594045.1 Atta colombica
TTACAAATTTTATACAAATTTATTTTTATTAAGAAAAAAATTTCTTTCTTTAAAAAAAATACTTAATTGTTTTAGAGAATATATATAATTACTTCAGAGAATATATAATTATTTTATAGAATTATTTAATAGAATATAAAATTATTTAAATCATTATTTAACAATGTTTTAAAAATAATTAATTTTAAATCAATGTCAAATTAAATGATTTAAAAATAAGCAAAAAAAGGTTAATTTTATATAAGTAAAAAATAATATTTACCGCAAGGTTGCTCCACCGATGCCTGATGTCTCTTCCAGACCTCCTCCTCCTCTCAGAATGATTAACATCTCGCACAGGACACTCGCGTAAAACACTCGCGAATAATAAAATATAATCGCGCGCGGACTATAACTTGAACGGCACTCCCGAAACGCGCGACGCGACGAACCGACTGCGGTTCCATTCGTCCATTTTTAAATCGATGGCGAAGGTACGTTAGACTTCCCCGTTGGATTTTTACATGAAGAGAATGATTTTACTCAATATCTAAAAATTTATCTAGATGTATTATATTCAGATATATCCGAAAATTTTTAAATACTTGAGAAAAAAACGTTATTTTCGTAAAAATCCTCTGAGTACTGAGACCCTCTCACCACGTCAAAGTCGTACCCGTGAGAGAGAAGATAATCTGAAAAATATAATATATAGCTATTATTTATATTACTGTGCAATCGGTTAATTTTTAGAAACGAATATCACGTCTGCAATTCGTTATCATTGCAAAATAAAGAGCAGATAAAAGGGCTGACTCTTTTACTTAGACATAAATGATTAGAGTCTAGAATGATATAGACTAAAGATTAATAAAAAAGAAAAATGTTTCTTTTATTACCGATAAATAGTTACGGTTAATTTTTAAATGGATCTCTGTATATAAGATCGAAAGATGCTAAAAAAAATTTATTAAACCATATTCATTATAAAAGCAGGAATTGCGAGTTTTTTGCGAGAGAATTCATATTAACATTGCTTTTTTATGACTCGTGTGTGATACCGTTCGTATAGATCGGCAAGTAGCCGTGTCGCGTGCCGCTTCTTCACATTTCTTTTGAAAAGTATAATCGCGAAAAATGATATAATACGAAAGTTTTATTTTATGAATATTCACATAATACGATTGCTAGTATAATTAATTATTCATAAAGCTTCGTATTATATTTAGCATTTTTTGCGATTATGTTTCAGAAGGGAATGTAAAGAAAAGCTGCACGCAACACAGCTACCTGCTTGTACGAGCTTCGATAAAACAACGACTGTACGGTAACTACGCGTAAACATGACGTGCCGCCTCGTGCCATTCCCACTTCAAGGTCGCGGGCCGCTCTAACTGTCGAAATATTATGCGTATTACAAAATTAATAAAATAATCTACTCGTTTTAATATTCTTCGTTGAATATTACACGTTGCTTTATTATACGATTTACGTTTTATTTTTTGAATTCGTTACGCACACAACTCATCTATATCTTAGGCCGATATTCATGATGCCAAAACTTATATTCAAGACCGTTTTAAGTACAATTTTAAGAAGTCACGAATCATAGGCCCGTATTAAGGTCTTAAGATATTACTTAAGATAGTCTTGAAATAAGAACGGATTATGAATACCGCTCTTAGATATCTCTAATTTATATATCTCTGTAAACGTATAACATGAATTTTATTTATACCCATTATTATATTTAATCCAAAATGTGTTATAATTTAAAAAATGTTTGTGTTTATATAATGAACGTATAATTTATTATTCATCTTTATTTGGATGTAAATCATCAAAAGAGAGTAATAAAGATTATGATATAATTCTTAGTACACACCTTAGTTTTGAGCAACATTACTATTCGCATCCTTACGTAATTAATCGTCAATTCGCGTTTTCGTGAATATTTAATTTTCGTAGATTAATGTGCCACGCCCGGAGCGATCGTACCACACGTCTGTCTCCCTCTGCGCTCGCCGACCGAATGCCGAAGTGATGACGTAGTTAACTACCGGGCCACTCCCCCCTCACTTTCGCCGCGCCCTTGCTTTTCACTGGACGCCGTTTAGATTATTGCGTATGAAAAATATTAACGATTTATTCAATTATACGCATTTTGATAAACGGGTATTGTATTTCGCACTTTGCTTTGTGGCATTTTTACGCCTTGTTAAATCGTATATTATAATATTTGCGCGGTTCTTGTAAACATAATCAGTACTTGTGTTTGCGTGGAACATTTTTGATATTCTAATTTCACATTATGTCTCAATTTTTATTATTCTTTTAAGTGATTCATTAATAATTAAAGGTTGATAATCTTCTATATATACTTTATATAAAGATATATGCAAATTTTATTAATATTGTGGAACAATTTGCGTTAAATGTAGCTTTAGCTGAAAATATTAAATATCTTGTCAATCATTATTTAATTTTTACAGTTAAAAAATTTATTTATATATTTATTTACTGTATTGCTGTAAATTATTCTGTTTTAAAAATTCTTTAAACTTACGTATAATGCCAATCATGACTCAGTAAAATAACTGATATTTATTTAAAACAGTTAAAAAAATTTAAAATAGGTTCGAGAAATTTATTTAAAAAAACACTTAAATAAAAAATAAATCAGAAGTGAAGTTATTTAAAATAATAAATACTAAATAACTCTTTTATTTTTTTATTTAAAATATATAATTTAAAATATACAGTTTTTTACCGATTCCTACGATTTTATATTTTAAATAAGATTCCGAAACTCATTATATATTTATGATTTTAAATAAGTCGTAACAGTTATTTTACCGAGTGATTATACGTAAGTTTAACGAATTTTTAAAACACATAATTTACAGCAATAGCAGTGTTATAAATAAATTTTTTGGTTGAAAAAATTAAATAATGATTGAAAAGATATTTAATACTTTTAGCCAAAGCTGCATTTAGCATAAATTGTTCCATAATATTAATAAAATTTTCATGTATCTTTATATAAAGCATGTATAGAATATTATCAATCTTTAATTATTAATGAATCATTAAAAGAATAATAAAAATTGAGACATAATGTTGGAATATCAAAAATGCTCCACGCACGCAGACAAGTACTAATTACAAAAATTGCGCAAATATTATAATATACGATTTAACAAGGGCTAGAGATGTCACAAAGCAAAGTGCGAAATTACGACAATATCCGTTTATCAAAATGCGTATAGAATTGAATAAACCGTTAATATTTTTCATACGCAATAATCTAAACGGCGCCCGGTGAAAAGCAAGGGCGCGGCGAAAGTGAGGGGGGAGTGGCCCGATAGTTGACTACGTCATCACTTCGGCATTCGCTCGGTGAGCGCGGAAAGAGATAGACGTGTGGTACGATCGCTCCGAGCGTCCCACATTAATCTACGAAAATTAAATATTCACGAAAACGCGAATTGACGATTAATTACGTAAGGATGCCCGAATAGTAATGTTGCTCAAAACTAAGGTGTGTGCTAAGAATTATATCTTAATCTTTATTACTCTCTTTGATGATTCACATTCAAATAAAGATGAATAATAAGTTATACATTCATTATATAAACATTTTTTAAATTATAACACATTTTGGATTAAATATAATAATGGGTATAAATAAAATTCATGTTATACGTTTACAGAGATATATAAATTAGAGATATCTAAGAGCGGTATTCATAATCCGTTCTTATTTCAAGACTATCTTAAGTAATATCTTAAGACGTTAATACGGGCCTATGATTCGTGACTTCTTAAAATTGTACTTAAAACGGTCTTGAATATAAGTTTTGGCATCATGAATATCGGCCTAAGATATAGATGAGTTGTGTGCGTAACGAATTCAAAAAATAAAACGTAAATCGTATAATAAAGCAACGTGTAATATTCAACGAAGAATATTAAAACGAGTAGATTATTTTATTAATTTTGTAATACGCATAATATTTCGACAGTTAGAGCGGCCCGCGACCTTGAAGTGGAGATGGCACGAGGCGGCACGTCATGTTTACGCGTAGTTACCGTACAGTCGTTGTTTTATCGAAGCTCGTACAAGCAGGTAGCTGTGTTGCGTGCAGCTTTTCTTTACATTCCCTTCTGAAACATAATCGCAAAAAATGCTAAATATAATACGAAGCTTTATGAATAATTAATTATACTAGCAATCGTATTATGTGAATATTCATAAAATAAAACTTTCGTATTATATCATTTTTCGCGATTATACTTTTCAAAAGAAATGTGAAGAAGCGGCACGCGACACGGCTACTTGCCGATCTATACGAACGGTATCACACACGAGTCATAAAAAAGCAATGTTAATATGAATTCTCTCGCAAAAAACTCGCAATTCCTGCTTTTATAATGAATATGGTTTAATAAATTTTTTTT
>NW_017259323.1:853465-855554 GCF_001594045.1 Atta colombica
TTTTCTAAAATAATTTTATATACATATATATATATATTCTCTAAAGATTTTAACAAAAATAAATTTGTTTAAAATTTTAAAGTATTATTTAAATTACTTTAAAATTATGCTTGTCGCTCGCAATAATTATCATATAAACTATTAGCGATAGACATAAACAACTATGCGTAAAAAATGCGTTTTGGGGATTATATTACACATATTCATTAATGACGTCTATTAAGCTGACAGTTCAACACAATTGAATAAAAGTTGCACAGAAATTTAGTGCTTTTTTGTTTCTAATTTGTTGCTCTATTCCCGATTTTGTTACTCCAGCCAATCCCGAAGAAACAATGGCTGTGCTAGCATAAGAGTAAAATTAGCACAGCCACTCAAAAAAAAAAATAATTAAAAATATGGTATTCTTTTTGTATTAATTTGTTGCTAATTCCTATAATGTTAAAATTCTTAAAATGTCTTGATTGATTACGATTCTCTGATTTTGTTGCTCGCGACGAATCCGATTTTGTTGCTGTGTGATTTTGATGCCTATCGGTGCAGTTCTGATTATTTATAGATAATTGTTTAATAGTACCATTTTTTCAATATGTTTTTGCTCTGTAACAAAAAGCAACAAAATCTGAGAACCGTAATTAGTCGAGATATAATCAATATTTCGAGAATTAACAATTTATAGGTGGTGTGCTGACTCGGAATGGTTTTGGAGGTTGGGGATAGAGCAACAATATCGGGAAGTGAGCAACTAATTAGCAACAAAAAGAATATGCCGTATTTTTTAATTTTTTTTTTATTTTTTTGAGTGACTGTGCTAACTTTATTCTTATGTTAGCACAGCCATTGTTTTTTTCGGAATTGGCTGGAGCAACAAAATCGGGGATAAAGCAACAAATTAGCAACAAAAAAGCACTAAATTTCTGTAAAATTTTTATTCGATTGTGCTGAAGTGGCTGTGTCAGCTTAATAGACGTTCATTGTTCATGAGCCAATAAAAAACCATCTAACTTTACAATGTGAAGAATCAGAAAGAAAGATAAAGGGAAATGATGGGTCTGAAAGAACGATATCACGGACGTCTCGCCCGATTTTTCAAAGGTTCGCTGACTTTTCCAGTTTCCACGGCGCGATGATAATCGCGGTGCTATCGCGGTGAATGAGAATTGACTGGACACATTGTCTCGCGGTTGGAATGCGAATTATTGTGTGTGTAGTACAGAGCTAGCTTTCTTGCAGCCAGTATTCGGTGTGACGATATCAGAGCGTAAGTTCATCTGCGTTCCGCTTTCGCTTGGAAATTCCGGAAAATATCTCGCGACGCGACAGCGGCAGTCGTGCGTTGCATACGAAAGAGCCACATTACATACCGACATTACTGTTGGTCTTTGGAGAAACAGATTACGCGGGGGTGAACAGAACAATAGGAAGTATGCTCTGTGCTACGTGAAGTAATGCTTTGTTGCGCGTATACCGGAAAATATAATTCCCATGAGGAACGAAATGCCACGTGGCTCACGCGTGGTACCATCGCATTTCCTGTCATTCGTGTATGCGCATTTTCGCGTATGTGATAAATTTCTGATATATTGTCGGAGTATACAATGTACAGGACGTTTCTCCCATCTGGATTATGGATATAGAGATATTTTTTCAAAAATGTTCAAGAAAAAGATAAAAGAGGCAAAGATATAAAGCATTGTTGCAAAAGTGAGCCATGAAAATGGGAACAATAATTAAACTATGTTAATATAGTAATTTTAATAGACAAAACTTTTTAGTTTTTGTTAATCACTGTGTACATAATATTATATATGTAAAATTATGTAGTAATAAATGAGTTAATGCATTATTTATTTGTATTAAAAAAGAAGAGTACAACTTTTTTTGCAACCAGAGTTGGGGCAACAACTCTGAATTAGTGTTTAAATGACTGAAGTAAAACTGACAATTTCGTAATGACGAATAAGGACTTTATTAACTTTATTTGACACAATGTAATTTTTTCTTGCGCGCGTGCGTATGTGTATGTGTGTGTGTGTGTGTGTGTGTGTGTGTGTGTGTGTGTGTGTGTGTGTGTGTGTGTGTGTGTGTG
>NW_017259323.1:855654-869310 GCF_001594045.1 Atta colombica
TCCTTTATAAAATGTACTTTTTTGTGTGCATTTAGTAAAAATGTGTTCTAGTTTTTAACTTAAATCTTTTCTTTAAAGAAAGAAGCAACTTATATACAATTTTGATACGAAAGAAAGTAAAAGTAATAATGAACGTATTAATCAAGAGATTACATAGTAAATTAGCTCCGGTGATTTGCAAATTTTGGTTAATAAAAAAGTGATAGCATATAATTTATCTCGACGTACCTTTTTATACGAGTATAATTACGTTAATGATGAAGCGGTGATTATCCAACCCCGTTAGATAATGTGTAACGAAACATCTCTAGTCATACACAAGAGCAAAACTTGCGGAATACAATGAAATTAGTTAGTTCCTTGATGATCATTTGTTATCGAAATTTCATCGTCGATTAAATGTAAGAAGATAAAAAAAACAAAATGGAGCGAAGAGTTTTTAAATTAACTTTTTTTATCGCACAATTTTATTTGCCGATAATTGCCTAGTGAATGGTGCGGGAAAGCAAAAGAAAGGTACTTTTAAATTCTGCTAATTACCGAAGTCCATCTCTCCGTTCCAATGCAAAATAATATACGAATCGTAAAAAAATCTGTGTCAAAGTATTGAAACATGTAATAAGCAACAACTGTTTTATATTCTTTCAATTACATTTAATTCGATCAGTACTAACAATCGTTAAATGGTTCTTCCCTATCACTCTCTCACATTTAATTCGATCAGTACTAACAGTCGTTAAATGGTTCTTCCCTATGACTCTCTCTCTCTCTCTCTCTCTCTCTCTCTCTCTCTCTCTCTCTCTCTCTCTATTCCCTATCAATTACATGTATTTTATTTGAGATTTAAGCAAGAATGAACGTATTACTACTACTTGCGTGAGTTGACTAAGCGACGTCGTTATAACTTTTATTTCTGCATTTATTCTTCTTTTTTTTCATAATATTTATATTTATCTCTTTTTTTATAAGATTAGTTTGTATATGTTCCAGAAATATATGTGTATATAGCATGACACAACATGACGTGAAAACATGATGTAAAAGCGCATGTTGAAATTTAAACGCCTGTTTAATTTATTGAATATTTGATCTTATCAGTTTTAAAATTTATTTATTTTTTAATTTTGTTAGTTAAATATTAATTCTCAAGTAACACACAGCGTCTATAAAATGTTAAAAGGTGTTAAAAAATTTATAATAATGTATATAAGCGCTTTTTTAGCGCTTCGCAGACGCTGCTGTTACTTGGGTTATTATCTTGTTAAACTTTTCTTAAAATAATAATTACATAAATAAATATTATGTCTATTAAAAATATCGTTAAAAAAGAAACAATATGTTACCGAACGAATTAATTAAGAAATTAATTAAGAATATTCATACAAGTTTCGATTTCGAATATTTGCCAAAAATTCAAAGAATGCTTTTGACGCGTTTCAATATAATTCATTTTTAAATCAAGTCATCCATACGTTCCGTTCCCGCAGGGAAAACCCAGAGATCTAACATGATTTGATTGATTGCGCTCCCTATCTATGAGAAACTTGCGGCGACACATACGATATGCAAATGTGACACGTGTGACACGTCGTGACGCATTACATAAAAATAGGTTAATCCATTACATACTGCTGGTCGTTGGACAGGAACTAGCCTGACATTTTTTCCTGGGACGATAGTCCATATAACGGGCTATTTCTTCCGCGAATGTTACGAGATTTTATGGGTTAACGAAAAACGAACATGTACGGCACCCTAAATTCCTCCAGGATGCTCTGCGAGTCGCAGTTGAAAACGTCCCGGATAAAATGGGGCTTTAGAGTGCGTGAGATATTTGGTTGACGTGAAATGGAAAAATATTTTCCGAGGACTCTTCTCTGTCAACTTATTTTGCTTACTTAATCGTATGATAATTTTATTTTAGAATTAATAGATTACAATTCGTTTTTAAAGTTACCGTTAATAAATTTATATATATTAGACATTTTATTTTAATATATTTTTATATTAAAATGAAATTTACTGTAATATGTTTACCAAAGATTTTAAATAAAATCTCAATTGTGAACAAATAATCACGATATTAAATGTATCTTATAAATTATTTTAGTATATAAAAAATGTTTGGAAATAAATAATACAGCGAAAATAAAAAATAAGGTAGCATAAAGTAAAAAGTTACTAGAAAAAAAATTTAGTATGTGCAACAAAATTATTTTATTAAGACATTTTTTAGCGACTGAATATTTTGTTTACATCAACAAAAAATCAAATTGCTTTTGTTTAATGTACTTTTGCTTTTTAAATAACAAAAAATATTTGTTTATCCCAACTAAACTGTTTAGATGGTATAAACAAATATTTTTTTATTTAAAAAATTGAAAAACATATTGAGAAAATATAATTAATTTTTTATTATATAAATATTTGGTTACGGTAATAAAAAGTGCCAGTTTTTGCTGAAGGCACTAAATTTTTTTTCTTGGTGTAAAGCAAGCAAAAAATATTTCTAAAAAGGGAAATATGCTTGTGAAAATCTCTCTGAGAAAGAAAGTCTGCTTGTGATAAGAAAATATTTCTATACTGAAAATGACATGTGTCACCATCCACGAGGCAAAAAGAAAGAAAAACATGGCGAAGGAGGGTACCCAGTCAATTTTTCCGCATCATATAACGGTAACAGGTATTCTCGTTACAATAACCGCTATGACGAAAGAAGGAGAGACAGAAAACGAGGAGAATTTGTTGTTTTAGCTCCAAAGAATGAAAACTGATCTCACTCGTGCGTCATACTTCTATTCAATCGTGCCTTTCGTGCTTACCGAAATGAAATGTCGAACTCTAACCGTTCCTTTCAAGCTTATCCTCACTTTTGTCTCGAAATGTCGTTTAAATTGTCCCAAAAATTGCGCGATATTTCAGCTATGATCAAACTATGAATATATTTTTGATAAACGTCCGTTCTGACGAATAGGATTTATTAGTAGGATGATATCTGCGATATCGGTAATATATATCTATATTAGAAGAGATCGGGGCCGGTTGTCATACAAGATCGATTGTTAAAAAACTAATAATTATTATTATTATATATAATTCAATCAGTATATGATACAACATTCTCTTCTTTTTATAGATTACTGATTATTATAATAGTAAAGTATAATATTAAAGTGCAAAATGGTTTATTGTAAAAAATCGTTTTATATATATATATTATATATATATTATACTTATAATGACTTTTAAGAAAATGAAATTGGTAAATTTTTCTTATCTTCTTTTTTAGCATTATCATTCGCGATTTTTTGTCGTAAAAAATAATATACCTTAAATAATAATTTTTATTATAGTTAGTTAATCATTATCGTAACAAAATTTATGAATATAATTTCTTTTACTAAAAACGTCTAAACGGAAGATTGATCAATATGAGTCGGAATTAGGTGACAGCTAATTTCAATCTCTTTAGATAGACACATTTTTAGAGAATATATTTATGAATATAATATGTTACTTAGATATATTTTTTCATTTTTCGTATAGAAATTATAGTAAAAAAAAATAACGTTTAATTACGATTAAAATTATTATCTTAATTTTCTCGATACATATATAATTTTCTAAAATATACATAAACCACTACTGACATTAAAATAAAGATTATATTTTTTACATGTTTTATTCATATAGAATATATTACTGCAATCCCCTTCCCTCCCCCTCCCCCCCCTCCGAGACAATCAACTTCAAGCACGGGGTTAATTATCAGTTTTATTGCTTTATTTAAAATTAAATAACTTATATGTATGATGATGTATTTATAATATTTCTATAATATTTATATAATATTTTTTTTAATACTTGAGAGAGAGAGAGAGAGAGAGAGAGAGAGAGAGAGAGAGAGAGAGATGCAAGTGTATTATAACATATACAATGTTTCAAACTCATACGTTCACTTTTTTCTAAAAATAATTATTCAAAAACTGACAACTAGCCCAGGTTTCTCTTGATTGACTTAATTACTTTTATCTCTCGCGTTTGTCTCTGAACTTAATTATCCTTTACTTAATTAACTTAATTAAACCTTTGTAAATATAATTTATAGGCATATTGGATTCATACGTAAAGACAATAAAAATGTAAAAACTGTGCAAAACGGAGCAAAATTGAACAAATGTAAATATCAATCGTGAAACGCATTTTCGATTTAGATCGAATATAATAATAAAAAAAGTAATATTATAACTTCTAAAACTTATTGTTTACAATGGAATAAAATTGAGTTAACAAAAAAAAGTAATTTCTATCAAATCTGAATAAAAGTTAAAAGAATTATATCAGTTTATACTTATTCAAAACAGAGAAAAAGAAAAATATTGATGCATCATTAATGGAACGAAAATAAGTGGACAGTTTTTATTCAATTTGCAAAGAAACGTACCTATTGAAAAATAATGATAATCGCCTGCCGAAAAGCACAATCGTTATAATGCAATATTGATAAATCATTGGACACAAACGAACAATTAACCCTCCTCCCAATATAATAAATAAATGTACTCACAGTTCTGAATGCGCTGTCGCCATTTACTGCTCCACTTTGGACATTTCTCACGCGGATGCTCATTCATTCTCGGCATAATTGTGAAGACGCAATCACAATTGTATACATCTTAGGTATAGAACATAAAAATCATAATATCATCTCATACAGCACAGAAGCTTGCAGTAACATTGCTGCAATGTTTCCAATACTACAATATTCATGAAACGTTGTAATATCGCGGAATATTGGAATGACTCTGCTGTATAAGATAAGTTATCATGACTATTGTGCTGTTCTTTTTCATCCTGAAAAGAAATAAATATTTATTTGAATAATTTTGAATAAGTAATATTTATTAAATATAAACGTTATATTTATTTGATATAAAAATCATTAATTTAATTATAATTCTTTTATTGAGTAAATATTTGTTTACTGTAAATGTTTACTTAATGTTTATATATTATTAAAAAAAATATGTATTAAGATTTAGTAAATTTTTTCAATGCAGTGAAAGAATGTAGGAGAACGAACATTAGAAAGCTCCACTCGCAAATTGTTATATAAACAATTAAATATATGTTATATTGGTTCGTTACTATTATGGTGACATGAATGGGTTTGGAAAAGTACCTAATGAAAGACCCTTCTACCTACAAACTTAAACAGCTTTGCCGTACTCCAATTAACGCGACACTATAATCTCCCCTTCGGCTTAACATGCAAAAGATTTGGTGGATATATTGATGATTAATTGTAGATCAATACGCGATGGTAAATCGATGTACACTGCGGCTTTAGTCTTCAGTATATCCTGTTCAGTATATCCTGAGTTAGACATAAATTGTAGATTGTGGTCGGCTCTATTTTGTTTAGGTGAAATCCATGGATTTGATGAAACGTAATTCATTTGCTTGGAGATTAATCTACATTAACATTCGTAACAAACACTTTTCTTCAATAATCGCGATCTCCTTCGATATCACTGATAAAATTTGGAAAATTTTTGATATAAATTATAATTATATGATATATAATTATATGATATAAATTATAAAAAGTATTACATTCAAAAAATGAATTAGAATTAGAATTCTTTGCTTAATAATTTTGTCAGTCTTTAATATTTTCTAATTAATGTTTTCAAGATCATAACTATATTTGATGTGACATTTTTTAAATGAGAGTAACGTAATTAATATAATCATAGGTGTAGAGCTAGAATTTTGTTTAAAGGAGGCTAAATTAGAGTTAAAACTTCTAAATTAGAAAGAAGAGGAAGAATAGTCGAATGATATAATTATTAGACCTGTTCTGTTTTATATTATTTTTAATTATATAATTATATAATTACTGATAGGTGAATTATAAAATATATATTTAATTTACTAATTATTATTTATTTTATTTTTCTCTTAAAATTGTAAATTGATTCTTTGAAGTAAAAGGACTTAAATCTAGTCATTTTAGAGAGAGAGGGGAGAGGGAGAAGGAAGAGAAAGAGAGGGGGGAGGGAGAAGGAAGAGAGAGAGAGAGAGAGAGAAAATTTTAGAAAATCTTTCTATAATATATATTTTCTTTTTCTCCTTTACCAAAATTAACATCTTGTAAATACTTACTAAGCACAATCTATGAATGCCTTTTCTTGGCTACATCCATAAATATAGAGATAAATATAGAGTAAAAATAATTTTATCCTGTTACACACATTATGATATTCTTATTAATAGATACCTTCACTGTTGTGTCATTGTTGAAATGCTACTGCTTTCATCCGAAATTAGCATAATACGAAGCAAAACGTAGTGATTCACTGTCATTTTATCCAGTCGCTACATTCAGAGTATCGAAAAAGCCAGTTCACCGATTTATAATCGCAGTTACAGTTCGCGTGCACAGCACACAAAAACAACGAGTAAAAAATTCACGATTACCGAGGGTAAATGAGATTAATTATCCGACGGACGGAATACGTGTGAACAACGTATCGCGCGTCACTCTCCACCGTGAGAGATGCATCGTGTGCCTAATTAAACATCGAGAACATCGTTCGAATAGCCGAGCGCGTTTGATGTATTAATCGCATTAAGACACGCGGCAATGATCGACCGTCCATCGTTATTATGTTCGAGTTACGTTAAGCGAGCAACACGTAGCGGTCACAATTTTATTACGATGTTCACGCGTCACTGGCGCGTCACGCGCTCAACTGTTTTTCGTCTGACTAGCGCGTCGCGCGGTACACCTTCAGTGTCAGTCAACTGTTGTCAGACAGTTAGATCGACCGCGTTTCATTTCATTGCGAGATGACGACGCGATGGGATCGTACCGCGTTTACCTGATTGAGACTCAACTCTGTGATCGTGTGTCAGGAACGACATTGAATCGAGCGTGGTGTGGCACATTAAATTACTTGCGTGTACGATTGTATGTAACGCGTGGCGCGACCTCTGCGTTTAGTTTCTTCGTTTAGAGACATCGAGTTGGCATCCGTTATCGCCGCGTTTATCGGACGTTTCATCGTTGTATACTTGTCGACGCGCGTTAGAGTAAGATGTCAATTAGATAGCAATTAAACAATATTTGTTCCGCAGTTATCGGATCCCTTGCGTTTTCCGTTAGATTCGGAATGTGACGTCCGCGCTTTGGTATGATGTTGACGCGATTCGAATTTTTCATGCGCAGAAACGGATCGAGTGCGCGTAACGAACATGGAACTGATGGAACGTTATCGAACGCCAGAGGCGAATAATCGTTGCATTTCATTTCGCTTTGTTTGTTTATTTCAAACGAGTCGCCTGTACAGTAAGTTTCGGCGGTAAGTGATTGTCAGTAATTAGCCGAAATGATCATAATTAACTATGTTTTTCCTCTATCGATTTGTATAGGTGTATACACGCTTGGAACAATGGAACAGTTTTGGAAAAGCTATGTACTGATTGGTAAACATTTTATTTACTCATTTCTCGTATTCTCTGTTGTAACTATTTATTTATTTCTAATGATTTAGCATTATAATAATCGTGCTGATGAACATAAACATTATTTGTCATAGTTCTGTCATTAAATGATTATATAAATATTAACTGCAAAACTTTATTTTTGGTAATTGTTATTCATTTATTTTATATACATAACATAATTTATTTAATTTGATATATTTTTGATAATAAATTTAAAAATTATTTAAATTTGTTTTCAGATTAACTTACGGCCTTATCATCACAACCTCTTTCGACATTATGGTGAGTAATAAATTAACGTGAAACTATGTAACTGAGAGCAAAACGCTGTAATTTTGTTCGCCAAAAAATTAGTTATTTTAAATTGTTAGAAAGAATTGGAGAAAGTAAAAATTTAAAGATGAATAATACATTAACTCCTCAGAGTTAATCAAAATATATAAAACAGTTACTGACGTTGTATAAGATCCATTTAATTAATTAAATTAAAATTAATTAAATTTAATTAAATAGTATTTATTTATATAATATATTCATAAGGCGATAAGGTATAATTCGCAAACAATTTGACTTCATCAAATGAAGTTAACTGCAGACGTTTTGATTCTAGATTTGAATCCTCTTCAGTGCGGTAATTAGCAAGATCAATTACAAATTTTCAGTTTGTGCATACCCACAGAAGCTTATATGTACGAACATTCCAACATTTGTAATGTTACTGCAATGTAGATGGAATGTTCAGTATTGTTGGAGTGATCTATACTGTATGGGTATCAACTGAAAACATGTATTTTCTAATTTTCAATCTTGCTAATTACTGTACTGAATGTATTTTAATAATTCAAATATGCAAATGTAAAAAATATAATTGAATAAGGGTTCAATAGACCTTCCGTTCAACTCTGGAAGATTAATATTTCGGGATTATTATATATCTACATATTTAAGATGTGATATACAGAATATTTAAAATCAAAACTTTTATGAATCCTCTTACTTATAATATTTATTATCATTTAAGTTATAAAATTATGTTATACGTATAAGTTATAATATTATTATTATTATCCTTTATACAATTTATCATAGGGATTATATGTTACTGAAGCTCGAAATAGTATTGTTAACTGTGGCAAACTATTACAGTGTATTCCCTATTTACGAGTTTTTTCCCTTTTTTCATACTTTTTCTATTCCGCGGCTTTGTATGTATACATTCAATTCACTAACGATAGTTGAACCACAACAATCATTCACGGAAATACAAAAGTGTACAATGGCGAGCATTCGGTTTTTTTTTTATTTTGACGTTCTATTGTCACAATATCGGTTTGTCTTGTCGATTATATTTTGTGTTCGAATAGGATACAGAAACTCAATAGGATACGGAAAATGGGAAACATACAATAGTTTAGTATTCATATTTTATATTATTTCGAGTGTAATTTCAAAAAAATCAGATCCAGTATCAAGATTATAAATATCCAAGATTATAAATATATGTTCATAAAAAGATACTACATACAATGCATAATAATATGAAACTTAAATATATATATATGTACATAATAAAGATCTAAATCTAGTAAAAAATATATCACGGAAATATAAGAGCAAGTAGAGTGTCAGAGAAAAACAAGATAGGTATATACAATAGAATTAATATATATATATGAATGTTCAAATCAGACTAAAACAAAATTAAGTGTAATTAATAATTATTACGAAATATAATTAGTTATTATGAAAATTATTTTAGGATATATGATAAAGTTAAAAAATGTTAGTAGCATATTATTCGAGCAAATATTAAGTCGTTATCCGAAAACTACTTTTTACGGCCGGATGACGACTAATTACAGCTATCTATTATTTAAAAATTTCAAACATAATTACTACTTATTTCTAATGTTGTTATAATATATGATTTTGATTTTAACAATATTTAAAGCTAATAATACATCTTTGCATATAATGTGATATTTAATCTAGAATAAAATCTAGAATCTATTATAAATTTTTCGTTAATTATTATTCCTCATAAATTAGTCTATTGATTAATATATTATATTTACTATTACTCTACGATTCATTATGTCATTGTCGAGTGGATGAATTGTAAGTAATAAGTTTTACTTAATATGAAAAGGCAAATTTAATTTAGCTTAATTTTAATTAAATTAAATTTTAATTTAATTGAAACCTACATCAACTGATTAGTATACGTTTCTCGCGTATCTTTCACAAAAAGAAGTTTGTGGACATTTTGTATACATGGCACGCAAACGTTTGTATATCGTTCGTCTCATCAGCCTGATTGGCTTGTTCCAATACATGCATAACGAATGTCGCACGTTTTGATCAGAGTCCATGTGATTGTCCAATGCGAAATCCGCAATGTTGGTACCCGCCATTTTCATGTCATCCAACTTCCTACACGCGTTGTATTTACGTGTAAACCGCGATAGGTACATTATGCTTATGCATTTTATAGCTCTCTGTCTCTCTCTCTCTCTCTCTCTCTCTCTCTCTTTCTCTCTCTCTTTCTCTCTCTCTTTCCGTGGTCTCGTGCGATCTCCATGTTCTCGTACAGGTTGATCAGAAATAGTCAGCAATCGATAGTAACGATAGGGATAGAAAAGAGAGTGCCGGGAGGGTCGCGTAATCTGATGTTGTAATCCGTTAGCTATTCTGAAAAGCCGATCACACAATAATTATGTCGCCATTTGTTGCAAGCTTTATATGAATGCATATTGAATTACACACACACACACACACACACACACACACACACACACACACACACACACACACACACACACACACACATACACACACACACACACACACACACACACGTCTGATGATTGTATACAGTTTATAATCGTTAGATGTAATGCACATGGTATGTAATGTATTACAGAATGAAATATATAATCGAATGTATCGCTTAATTAAAACGATTATTAGCATGAGTGCTGTTACCGGCAGTCATGAAAGAAAATAGTTGAATATTATTCGTAACGAATTCCGTATGCATTAATACATACAGACGTTATCCCGCTTAACCGATTAATTCGTGCAGCAACGACGGACGGTTTAATCCCGTCGGATAATGACCGCCTGCATGTGCGGCATGAACGTCTGACGCTTAAAGCCGAGATGAAACTTCTGTGTGTAATTCCATTAATTGCGGCGTAAATGTGAGCTGGGAGAAATATCGTTACAGACTAAAATTTCTTTCTCACATAATGCATTTCACATATGCGTGCACGTGCAGTTGATGCGGCTGTCAGGTAAATATTAATAATAATTTTCAAATGGTAGACATATTTTTTCCGCAATTCGATCGATGCATCGAAATAAGAGATGATGAGCACTCCCCTTGAACATATTTTACTCGAGAAATAAAAAATGGAGAAAATAAATGGTAATTTAAAATATAATATTTTTGCAAATACGTTAAGAGTACTGAAACATTATTTACTTTTAGAAATTTAATAAGATTTATTTATCAATTTCCTGTACTCTAAATTTCTTATAGTGAAACCTCACTTCAAGAGAGTGAAAATTACCCTTGAACAAAAGTGAAAATATTTCACTTCTTGAAAAAGAGTGACAATTTTCACTTTTTTTAGTAAAATTTCATTCCAGAAAAAGTGAGATTTCACTTCTTTGAAGTGAAAATTTACTTTAAAAAAGAGTGAAAGTTGTTACTCTTTTTCAAGAAGTGAAAGGTGGTTGTATTTTCATTTTCTTGTGAGTGAGATTTCGCTGCAAGAAATTTAGAATGTAAAAATTATGCACGAGGGAAGATATAATCTTAGCATAAAAATTAGGAAATAATTCATTCGTTCTTTAAAATTGTATCCATATAGATATATACGATTTTTTTCATGATTATGTCAATTATCATTACAATGTTGAACGACTAAAACCATAATAATAAAATTTAACACTATTTTTAATACTAAAGCCTTCCAAGCCGCTAAAGAGAGTTGAACGATTGTCATACAGACATTTCTTTATCATCGAAGTTCAATTCTGGGATATTAACTATAATCTATGATTCCGCATGGTCCGTCGGTAAATCGTGCATTAGATCCCGAGAGTCAGCCGAGCGATTTTCTAACTCTCCGCTCGGGAACTCGCGAGCGTGATCAGAGTTAACTCTCGAACTCGGTGGACCGCGCGAAGCGATAAAACACAAGTAATATCCAAACTCGAGTATCTATCGGTGTTCCTTATGCCGGTCGAGTACGCGTGGTCGCGCGATGCATAATATTCCATGACAAATGGCGGATACATGGAGACATATATACGTGGGCGAAAGGTATGATGAGAGAACTGTGAAAAGAGAATGATGGACGCAAGGCCGTTGGTATTTCTGCAGCATAACGAAATGATTATTCTCACAGCTATACGATAGATACCACAGTGAGGAATTGTTCCGCGTTCCACGATTATACCATCGACATTGCGATGTGTACGTTAGTGTATACAAGCCGATCGGATGAATCCACAACCTGCTGGGTATTACTGCATTAACCAATGGAGCCGGAGATCGTACGTGCTATCTGACCGAGAATTCCAATTTCGAAATCCACGGTCCGTTCCTGAAACAAGATCAAAGTTAGATCGCGCCATCGTCGATCGTGCCGCAATTCGTGACCTCCTCACAATAATGGCGCTTCTCCCATCGATTTGTTACATATTTTATTAATAAGATGAAATGTATCTGAAATCTTTGATATTCGAAAACCAGCGTTGCCTCTTCTTCATTTGTTTCTGATTTTTTTTTCGAATAGAAAGATTTATTTATTTTATCGATTTATTGGTAGAATTACCTTCGATTTTAGTACGTTTTAATTTTTTCTCTTTTTATTTGATTCTAAACATAATGTATGGAGAAAATATAATTATATCTATATTTCTTCAAATTATTATTGATTAGATTAATTTGCGGCTACTTTTTCGAGGTTGTCTGGTTTCTACCGTGTCATCACGCTGGTTTCGCGGTAAAGAGCAGCCTTATGCAACGGGCTTTTGGGTGCACTGGAGAAGTGTCACTAGTGAGGTTAAGCGGACGACGGTGACTAACGAAGTCGTAGTCCGTTAACAGTGTTAAGCGCGCGGCACCGCAATTTACTGTTGCCACCGCCGACAAGACCGGCCTATTTCCGAGGGAGGCACACTCTGTCATATACATACGACTGACATCCACTGTGTAGTTGTTCATATGTGGATACATATCGTAGTATGTAGTACGGATATAACATCTCGTGGTAAGCGAAACGAAAGCAAGCTCGATAAAATAATGTATTATTACGTAGCCGATTTCCGGACTCGGATTTATGAGGGTCACTCGGCGTTTTCCCAACTGTCCATTGGTGCAATAACCCGTGAAATTGTTGGCAACGTTCTTAATAACCACCATTATAAAATGGAGTCATCTGCAATATTTCGTCGTAGTAATTCCATTTCGTTCTACAACAATCGAACAAAGCGACAACGCTAAATCAAGAATTTTCTCTTATTGAAGTCAAAACTGCGCATGGGGAATCGCGAAATTAATGTCCTTTAAATGTTTTCTCCTTCCTGAACGATTATTCTCTGGTCAAAAGTTAATATTCCTTCGCCATCTAAGGATTCAGAGAATGACACATTTTTAGTATTTTTCTTGAAGTTTTATAATTAAAAAATATTCGACAGATAGCAATATAAACATTTATTTATAATTAGATTTATTTGAATTCTTCGGATAGATTAAGACCGGTATTTATAGTCCATTCTTATATTTAAGTAATATCATCATTATCTCTTAAATAATATCGTAAGATACTAATATTCTGAGATTTACTTATGGCCTCTTAAGAATACGTCTAAAGTCTTAAATATAAGAATAAAAGTACAAGAACGGATTATAAACATTGGCTTAAAATTATTTATATTTTTATTTAATTTTGTAATATTGTTTTTATACAATTACTATTTTATTACTCTTGCTTATGAATATTCGGAAATTGTACGAAAGAAAATTATTTTTTTGAGTATACGAATATATATTTATAAAGACATAATATAATTTTTAATATTTTTAAAAATAATAAAAATTAAAAAAAATTCATATTAATTAATTTTTTA
>NW_017259323.1:869410-870449 GCF_001594045.1 Atta colombica
AAATTAAATAATATTTAAAGTAAAAAATAACATACATATAATACAATACAAATAAATTAAAATAAAAAGTCATGTTTTTTTTATTTTAATTAAAGACTTATTATAGAATATTTATTATTTGATAAGATAGTATCGTAAAATTGTTAATATCTTTCGATCAATTCGCATGGGCAATTTAAAAGTTCTCTTGATTGTTTGATTGAATTCATCTTGATTGAAGTTTTCTCACGGGTTTTCAACACTTCGGTGAATCTCGATAAAATTGGAAGCATACAATAGTCTCATCATTTTTTGTAATATGAAATATCGGTTATTGTACTAAAGTTTTTTTTTTACCTATATCTGTTGTTTTTAAAGTTTCTTTTATTAATTCTTTCATCGGTAGTAAATTTTCTTTATCGGATCTTTAGAGAAAGAAAAATTAAAAGATTTCTGAATCTGTTCATTCTCATTTTTATTTATATTTTAATTGTGAATCTAATTACAAGTTATATATAAATAAGTTATATATAAATAAGCAGTATAAAATAAGAGACTTTCAAAATTAGAAAGCTTTCAAGCTGATGGATAGCTTTAGTTTCATATTGGATGTCTTGAAAAAAAGAAAAATAATAAAGAATCATATTTTCTAGTTTTCTAGAGTTCGTTACATTCAATTAAATTTGAACCTAATATTATAATCGTATATTTAGCTTCAAACATGATTATGACACAAATTATGTATATATAATAAAAAATAAATGAGGTTTTTGTGATGTTTAAGTTAAATGTGTAAATTACTTACTTAAATATGGCGTGACACATTCGATTTCGATTCTCATTTATATGCTTTTTTAAGATTACATTTGAATACTAAAGGCATAATAAGTTTAACTTTGAATTCTATTGGAATGGAACATGTAGATCACGTAAAGATAACTCAATGCATATTAATGACTTAATTTTAAATTGTTAAGTTTGACACTTGGATATCAGAGTACTTTTATGACACAGTTTTCGATTTTTGTTACTGTGTTGACTACTATTATATATATATATA